>NC_057809.1:414044103-414301310 GCF_018294505.1 Triticum aestivum
GCAGGGCCTCGCCCCTTCCAATTGTAGCTCCTTGATCGTTCCTTAGCGAAGGGGTGAGGCTATTATTTACTACGTACTTGTACTATAGCTGTACTAGCACTACTTTCTCAACTCGTAGTGCGATGTACTATACTTCTAGTATAGTGCACTAGTTTTGAACTCTTAAATCTCAGGGCCAAGGAGCTACAATTGGAAGTGGAGGGTAGTACTGTTCTCTAGAACCATCTGTTGGAAATATGCCCTAGAGGCAATAATAAATTAGTTATTATTATATTTCCTTGTTCATGATAATCGTTTATTATCCATGCTAGAATTGTATTGATAGGAAACTCAGATACATGTGTGGATACGTAGACAACACCATGTCCCTAGTAAGCCTCTAGATGACTAGCTCGTTGATCAATAGATGGTTACGGTTTCCTGACCATGGACATTGGATGTCGTTGATAACGGGATCACATCATTAGGAGAATGATGTGATGGACAAGACCCAATCCTAAGCCTAGCACAAGATCATGTAGTTCGTATGCTAAAGCTTTTCTAATGTCAAGTATCATTTCCTTAGACCATGAGATTGTGCAACTCCCGGATACCGTAGGAATACTTTGGGTGTGCCAAATGTCACAACGTAACTGGGTGACTATAAAGGTGCACTACGGGTATCTCTGAAAGTGTCTGTTGGGTTGGCACGAATCAAGACTGGGATTTGTCACTCCGTGTAAATGGAGAGGTATCTCTGGGCCCACTCGGTAGGACATCATCATAATGTGCACAATGTGATCAAGGAGTTGATCACAGGATGATGTGTTACGAAACGAGTAAAGAGACTTGCCGGTAACAAGATTGAACAAGGTATCGGGATACCGACGATCGAATCTCGGGCAAGTGTCGTACCGATAGACAAAGGGAATTGTATACGGGATTGATTAAGTCCTTGACATCATGGTTCATCCGATGAGATCATCGTGGAACATGTGGGAGCCAACATGGGCATCCAGATCCCGTTGTTGGTTATTGACCGGAGAGTCATCTCGGTCATGTCTGCATGTCTCCCGAACCCGTAGGGTCTACACACTTAAGGTTCGGTGACGCTAGGGTTATAGAGATATTAGTATGCGGTAACCCGAAAGTTGTTCAGAGTCCCGGATGAGATCCCGGACGTCACGAGGAGTTCCGAAATGGTCCGGAGGTAAAGATTTATATATGGGAAGTCTTGTTTTGGTCACCGGAAAAGTTTCGCTCATTATCGGTATTGTACCGGGAGTGCCGAAAGGGGTCCAGGGGTCCACCAAGGGGGTCCACCTGCCCCGGGGGGGCACATGGGTTGTAGGGGTGTGCGCCTTGGCCTATATGGGCCAAGGGCACCAGCCCCAAGAGGCCCATGCGCCAAGAGATAAGAAGAAGGAAGAGTCCTAAAGGGGGAAGGCACCTCCTAGGTGCCTTGGGGAGGTGGGACTCCTCCCTGGCCGCACCCTTCCTTGGAGGAAGGGCCAAGGCTGCCCCCCTCTCCCTTGGACCTATATATAGTGGGGGGAAGGGAGGGCAGCAACACCTGAGCCCTGGCGCCTCCCTCTCCCTCCCATGACACATCTCCCTCCTCCCGCAGCGCTTGGTGAAACCCTGTTGGAATCCCGCTGCTTCCACCACCACGCCGTCGTGCTGCTGGATCTCCATCAACCTCTCCTCCCCCTTGATGGATCAAGAAGGAGGAGACGTCGCTGCTCCGTACGTGTGTTGAACGCGGAGGTGCCGTCCGTTCGGCGCTAGGATCATCGGTGATTTGGATCACGACGAGTACGACTCCATCAACCCCGTTCTATTGAATGCTTCCGCGCGCGATCTACAAGGGTATGTAGATCCACTCCTCCCTTGTTGCTAGATGACTCCATAGATAGATCTTGGTGACACATAGGAAAATTTTGAATTTCTGCTACGTTCCCCAACAATGGCATCATGAGCTAGGTCTATGCGTAGTTTCTATGCACGAGTAGAACACAAAGTAGTTGTGGGCATTGATTTTGTTCAATATGCTTACCGTTACTAGTCCAATCTTGATTCGGTGGCATTGTGGGATGAAGCGGCCCGGACCGACCTTACACGTACTCTTACGTGAGACTGGTTCCACCGACTGACATGCACTAGTTGCATAAGGTGGCTAGCGGGTGTCTGTCTCTCCCACTTTAGTCGGATCGGATTCGATGAAAAGGGTCCTTATGAAGGGTAAATAGCAATTGGCATATCACTTTGTGGTTTTTGCATAGGTAAGAAACGTTCTTGCTAAAAACCCATAGCAGCCACGTAAAACATGCAAACAACAATTAGAGGACGTCTAACTTGTTTTTGCAGGGTATGCTATGTGATGTGATATGGCCAAAAGGATGTGATGAATGATATATGTGATGTATGAGATTGATCATGTTCTTGTAATAAGAATCACGACTTGCATGTCGATGAGTATGACAACCGGCAGGAGCCATAGGAGTTGTCTTAATTTATTTATGACCTGCGTGTCAACATAAACGTCATGTAATTACTTTACTTTATTGCTAACCGTTAGCTGTAGTAGTAGAAGTAATAGTTGACGAGACAACTTCATGAAGACACGATGATAGAGATCATGATGATGGAGATCATGGTGTCATGCCGGTGACGATGATGATCATGGAGCCCCGAAGATGGAGATCAAAAGGAGCAAAGTGATGATGGCCATATCATGTCACTATTTGATTGCATGTGATGTTTATCATGTTTATACATCTTATTTGCTTAGAACAACAGTAGTAAATAAGATGATCCCTCATTAAAATTTCAAGAAAGTGTTCCCCCTAACTGTGCACCGTTGCGAAAGTTCGTCGTTTCGAAGCACCATGTGATGATCGGGTGTGATAGATTCTTACGTTCACATACAACGGGTGTAAGCCAGATTTACACACGCGAAACACTTAGGTTGACATGACGAGCCTAGCATGTACAGACATGGCCTCGGAACACAAGAGACCGAAAGGTCGAGCATGAGTCGTATGGTAGATACGATCAACATGAGGATGTTCACCGATGTTGACTAGTCCGTCTCACATGATGATCGGACACGGCCTAGTTGACTCGGATCATGTAATCACTTAGATGACTGGAAGGATGTCTATCTGAGTGGGAGTTCATAAGATGAACTTAATTATCTTGAACATAGTCAGAAGGTCTTCGCAAATTATGTCGTAGCTCGCGCCTCAGTTCTACTGTTTAGTTATGTTCCTAGAGAAAATTTAGTTGAAAGTTGATAGTAGTAATTATGCGGACTAGGTCCGTAAACTGAGGTTTGTCCTCATTGCTTCATAGAAGGCTTATGTCCTTAATGCACCGCCCAGTGTGCTGAACCTCGAACGTTGTCTATGGATGATGCATACACATTTTGATAACTACGTGATAGTTCAGTTAAACGGCTTAGAGTTGAGGCACCGAAGACGTTTTGAAACGTCGCGAAACATATGAGATGTTTCGAGGGCTGAAATTGGGATTTCAGGCTCGTGCCCACGTCAAGAGGTATAAGACCTCCTACGATTTTCTTAGCCTGCAAACTAAGGGAGAAAAGCTCAATTGTTGAGCTTGTGCTCAGATTGTCTGAGTACAACAATCATTTGAATCGAGTGGGAGTTGATCTTCCAGATGAGATAGTGATTTTTCTCCGAAGTCATTACCACCAAGCTGCTAGAGCTTCGTGATGAACTATAATATATCAAGGACATATATGATGATCCTTGAGATATTCGCGATGTTTGACACCACAAAAGTAGAAATAAAGAAGGAGCATCAATTGTTGATGGTTAGTGAAACCACTAGAAGGGCAAGGGCAAGAAGGGATACTTCATGAAACGGCAATTCAGCTGCTGCTCTAGTGAAGAAACCCAAGGTTGAACCCAAACCCGAGACTAAGTGCTTCTGTAATAAGAGGAACAGCCACTGGAGCAGAATTACCCTAGATACTTGGTAGATGATAAGGCTAGCAAAGTCGATAGAAGTATATTGGATATACATTGTGTTAATGTGTACTTTACTAGCACTCCTAGTAGCACCAGGGTATTAGATACCGGTTCGGTTGCTAAGTGTTAGTAACTCGAAACAAAAGGCTACGGAATAAACGGAGACTAGCTAAAGGTGAGATGACGATATGTGTTGGAAGTATATCCAAGGTTGATCAAATATCGTACGCTCCCTCTACCATCGAGATTGGTATTAAAACCTAAATAATTGTTATTTGGTGTTTGCGTTGAGCATAGACATGACTGGATTATGTCTATCACAATACGGTTATTCATTTAAGGAGAATAATGGTTACTCTGTTTATTTGAATAATACCTTCAATGGTCTTGCACCTGAAATGAACGGTTTATTGAATCTCGATCGTAGTGATACACATGTTCATGCCAAAAGATAGTAATGATAGTACCACCTACTTGTGGCACGGCCACGTAATTCATATCGGTATAAAACGCATGAAGAAGCTCCATGTTGATGGATCTTTGGACTCACTCATTTTTGAAAGGATTGAGACATGCGAACCATGTTTGTTGGTGTATATGCATGAAGAAACTCCATGCAAATGGACCGTTTGGACTCACTTGATTTTGAATCACTTGAGACATGCAAATCATACCACATGGGCAAGATGACTAAAAGCCTCGTTTTCAGTAAAATGGAACTAGAAAGCAACTTGTTGGAAGTAATACATTTTGATGTGTGCAATCCAATGAGTGCTGAGGCATGTAGTGGATATCCTTATGTTCTTACTTCATAGATGATTTGAGTAGATGTTGACTATATTTACTTCATGAATCACGAGTCTGAATTATTGAAAGGTTCAAGTAGTTTCAGGGTGAAGTTGAAAGATCGTCGTGACAAGAGGATAAAATATCTATGATATGATCATAGAGATGAATATCTGAATTACGAGTTTGGCACAGAATTAAGACATTGTGGAAATTGTTTCACAACTAATACAGCCTGGAACACCATAGTGTGATGGTGTGTCCGAACATCATAACTGCACCCTATTGGATATAATGCATACCATGATGTCTCTTATCGAATTACCACGATAGTTTATGGGTTAGGCATTAGATACAACCGCATTCACTTTAAATAGGGCACCACGTAATTCCGATGAGATGACACCGTATGAACTATGGTTTAGAGAAACCAAAGCTGTCATTTCTTAAAAGTTTGGGGCTGCGACGCTTATGTGAAAAGGTTTCAGGCTGATAAGCTCGAACCCAAAGCGGATAAATGCATCTTAATAGGACACCCAAAACAGTTGGGTATACCTCCTGTCTCAGATCCGAAAGCAATAAGGGATTGTTTCTGGAATCGGGTCCTTTCTCGAGGAAAAGTTTCTCTCGAAAGAATTGAGTGGGAGGATGGTGGAGACTTGATGAGGTTATTGAACCGTCTCTTCAACTAGTGTGTGGCAGGGCACAGGAAGTTGTTCCTGTGGCACCTACACCAATTGAAGTGAAAGCTTATGATAGTGATCATGAAACTTCAGATCAAGTCACTACCAAACCTCATGGGATGACAAGGATGCGTACTACTTCAGAGTGGTACGTAATCCTGTCTTGGAAGTCATGTTTCTAGACAACAATGAACCTACGAGCTATGGAAAAGCGATAGTGGGCCTGGATTCCAAAATGGCTCGAGGCCATATAATCCGAGAGAGGATCCATATATGAAAACAAAGTGAAGACTTTGGCAGAACGGCTCGATGGTCGTAAGGCTATTGAGTACAGATGGATTTTAAAAGGGAAGACGGGCAATGATGGTAAGTATCACCATTAAGAAAGCTCGACTTGTCGTTAAGATTTTTTCTGACAAGTTCAAGGAGTTGACTATGATGAGACTTTCTCACTCGTAGCGATGCTAAGAGTCTGTTGGAATTATATTAGCGATTACTGCATTATTTATGAAATCTTGCAGATAGGATGTCAAAACATTGTTTCCTCAATGTTTTTTGAGGAAAGGTTGTATGTGATACAAACCGTAAGGTTTTGTCAATCCTGAAAGATGCTAATAAGTATGCAAAGCTCCAGCAATCCTTCTAGGGACTGGAGTAAGCATCTCGGAGTTGGAATGTATGCTTTGATGATGATCAAAGATTTTGGGTTTATACAAAGTTTATGAGAAACTTGTATTTCCAAAGAAGTGAGTGGGAGCACTACAGAATTTCTGATGAATATATGTTGTTGACATATTGTTGATTAGAAATGATATAGAATTTCTGGAAAGCATATAGGGTTATTTGGAAAGTGTTTTTCAATGGAAAGCCTGGATTAAGCTACTTGAACATTGAGCATCAAGATCTATAAGGATAGATCAAAACGCTTAATGGTACTTTCAAATGAGCACATACCTTGACATGGTCTTGAAGGTGTTCAAGATGGATCAGCCAAAGAAGGAGTTCTTGCCTGAGTTGTAAGGTGTGAAGTTAAGACTTAAAGCTCGACCACGGCAGAAGAAAGAGGAAGGACGAAGGTCGTCCCCTATGCTTTTGTCATAGGCTCTACAGTATGCTATGCTGTGTACCGCACCTGAAATGTGCCGTGCCATGAGTCAGTCAAGGGGTACAAGAGTGATCTAAGAATGGATCACAGGACAGCGGTCAAAGTTATCCTTAGTAACTAGTGGACTAAGGAATTTTCTCGATTATGGAGGTGGTAAAAGAGTTTGTCGTAAAGGGTTACGCCGATGCAAACTTTGACACTAATCCAGATTATTCTGAGTAGTAAACTGGATTCGTATAGTAGAACAGTTATTTGGAATAGCTCCAAATGTGGCGTAGTAGTTGCATCTACAAGATGACATAGAAATTTGCGAAGTACATACGGATCTGAAAGATTCAGACCCGTTGACTATAACATCTCTCACAAGCATAACATGATCAAACCCAGAACTCATTGAGTGTTATTCACATGGTAATGTGAACTAGATTATTGACTCTAGTAAACTCTTTGGGTGTTAGTCACATGGGGATGTGACCTTGAGTGTTAGTCACATAGCGATATGAACTGGATTATTGACTCTAGTGCAAGTGGGAGACTGTTGGAAATATGCCCTAGAGGCAATAATAAATTAGTTATTATTATATTTCCTTGTTCATGATAATCGTTTATTATCCATGCTAGAATTGTATTGATAGGAAACTCAGATACATGTGTGGATACGTAGACAACACCATGTCCCTAGTAAGCCTCTAGTTGACTAGCTCGTTGATCAATAGATGGTTACAGTTTCTTGACCATGGACATTGGATGTCGTTGATAACGGGATCACATCATTAGGAGAATGATGTGATGGACAAGACCCAATCCTAAGCCTAGCACAAGATCATGTAGTTCGTATGCTAAAGCTTTTCTAATGTCAAGTATCATTTCCTTAGACCATGAGATTGTGCAACTCCCGGATACCGTAGGAATACTTTGGGTGTGCCAAAGATCATAACGTAACTGGGTGACTATAAAGGTGCACTACGGGTATCTCCGAAAGTGTCTGTTGGGTTGGCACGAGTCAAGACTGGGATTTGTCACTCCGTGTAAACGGAGAGGTATCTCTGGGCCCACTCGGTAGGACATCATCATAATGTGCACAATGTGATCAAGGAGTTTATCACGGGATGATGTGTTACGAAACGAGTAAAGAGACTTGCCGGTAACGAGATTGAACAAGGTATCGGGATACCGACAATCGAATCTCGGGCAAGTGTCGTACCGATAGACAAAGGGAATTGTATACGGGATTGATTAAGTCCTTGACATCATGGTTCATCCGATGAGATCATCGTGGAACATGTGGGAGCCAACATGGGTATCCAGATCCCGCTGTTGGTTATTGACCGGAGAGTCATCTCGGTCATGTCTGCATGTCTCCCGAACCCGTAGGGTCTACACACTTAAGGTTCGGTGACGATAGGGTTATAGAGATATTAGTATGCGGTAACCCGAAAGTTGTTCAGAGTCCTGGATGAGATCCCGGACGTCACGAGGAGTTCCTGAATGGTCCGGAGGTAAAGATTTATATATGGGAAGTCTTGTTTTGGTCGCCGGAAAAGTTTCGCGCATTATCGGTATTGTACCGGGAGTGCCGAAAGGGGTCCGGGGGTCCACCAAGGGGGTCCACCTGCCCCGGGGGGCCACATGGGCTGTAGGGGTGTGCGCTTTGGCCTATATGGGCCAAGGGCACCAGCCGCAAGAGGCCCATGCGCCAAGAGATAAGAAGAAGGAAGAGTCCTAAAGGGGGAAGGCACCTCCTAGGTGCCTTGGGGAGGTGGGACTCCTCCCTGGCCACACCCTTCCTTGGAGGAAGGGCCAAGGCTGCCCCCCCTCTCCCTTGGCCCTATATATAGTGGGGGGAAGGGAGGGCAGCAACACCTGAGCCCTGGCGCCTCCCTCTCCCTCCCATGACACATCTCCCTCCTCCCGCAGCGCTTGGCGAAGCCCTGTTGGAATCCCGCTGCTTCCACCACCACGCCGTCGTGCTGCTGGATCTCCATCAACCTCTCCTCCCCCCTTGCTGGATCAAGAAGGAGGAGACGTCGCTGCTCCGTACGTGTGTTGAACGCGGAGGTGCCATCCGTTCGGCGCTAGGATCATCGGTGATTTGGATCACGACGAGTACGACTCCATCAACCCCGTTCTCTTGAACGCTTCCGCGCGCGATCTACAAGGGTATGTAGATCCACTCCTCCCTCGTTGCTAGATGAATCCATAGATAGATCTTGGTGACACGTAGGAAAATTTTGAATTTATGCTACGTTCCCTAACACCATCATTGTACTATCAATGCAGGGAAAGTACACCTGCGTAGTTGGTACTCTCGGTGCTCTATTCAACGCGTAGTTGGCCTACTCAGCCGCTCCTCTCACGCACACACTAGCAGCCTATTTATCAGCGATGGCTACTACGAGGGCAGACCGTTTGAGTTATTTGATACAGCGAGACTAGGCTTTTCGCTTCCATTTGTGGATGTGTAATGGATCTCGTCGAACTTTGTTAGTAGTTCCTTCTTTATGAATGAGATGCGGCAAAGCTTCTGCCTCTGTTTCAAAACAAAAAAAGAATCGTGTCAAGAGGAATTTCTTTTATAGAGTCGATAAGGGAGTGAAGTCCATGTGTGCAACGCCACAAGCTACAGAGTAGTAGAGTACTTGCACTTTACGTACAGAGCCATATTGCACAGTTCCCAATGTCACGCCAGGATTTTCCGGCTCCTCGAGCTTAATTGGGAGGCGCTAGTTTAAATATGCTAGTACTAGCTGATGAGGAAGCTACAAGCGAGGTGCGGCTAGGGCGAGCACGCGATCCACGAGATGATTGGAAGGAAAACCCGTTCACATGGTTGGGCTATCCAGTGCACCCAGATTGTGGTGTGACACGTATGTTCGACTTCAAAATTCAAACTACCTCGTTTTGTGGAGTACTATTTGTCGTAGAATCGTCATGGCAGATGTCCTAGTGTGAGGACTTCGTCGTGAGGCCAACGCATCTATGTGGTAGCTTGAGAGGGGTTGAGTGGAATCAAGAGACCCAACGCAAGACAAGGGTTTAGACAGCTTCGGGCCTCGGGAAACATCATCCGGTAA
The DNA here is from genome assembly GCF_018294505.1 of Triticum aestivum. Classification (NCBI taxonomy): domain Eukaryota; kingdom Viridiplantae; phylum Streptophyta; class Magnoliopsida; order Poales; family Poaceae; genus Triticum; species Triticum aestivum. The sequence continues at coordinate 414,053,726 of NC_057809.1, forward strand.
GAACCCTATGTGTTTTTTGAGGCTATCTCTCATTATGATCATGAGGAAGTCGCCGTAAACCGGCTCTCCCAGTTAACCCTAACCCTTTAAGATTGTTCCTTCTTACTTGTCCCCCTTTGGGGACCCTGCCCCTCCTTATATAAGTTGAAGGGGCGGGTTACATGTAGAGTCCAACTCGGACTTAAGACTTTGACTATTATGACTTTTCTTCCTGGGCTTCTTCACATCTTGGGCTTCATAACGTCTCGGGCTTCATAACTCCTAGCAACCTAGTTACCACCGCCTACCGGGAGTTAACTCGTGCCAGTTTAAGATGGTCTGCCGATTTATGATTGTCTATTGAGTTATCATCTAACTTAATTCATGTCTTAACTGTCAGCCAGTTTAACAACCTGCCGGTTTACCGTCTGGGTTAACTGCCTGTTTTACCTGTCTGTCTTAACTGTCAGCCGGTTTAACAACCTGTCGGTTTACCGTCTGACTTAACACCAACCGGTTTACCACCTGCCTTAACACCTGCCGATTTACCACCTGCCGTAACACATGCCGGTTTACTAAGTCCCAGCCGGGTTATAACTCCGGCCGGATCATACCGCGGGGTATATCCCCGACATTAGCACCCAGTTTAATTTGGATTTATCCATGTTAAAATTATCCTGATCATCCTTAAGTCCTTGTCACTTCCTTCTTCTAGAAAATCCGGGTCAATAGGCCAGCTTCATAATCAATTTACAGACATTGGTTTGTCACAGAGAAATATTGTGAAGGATAATTCATTTGACTCAACTCCCAATGCTTAACAAAAATATTGGTCCTTAAAATACTCATCGGATCTTCAGCCGGTTTAAAAATGTAGAACTTGCCGGTTTGTCATTGCCAAAATTGCCGGTTTATGAATATTGATGGCACCGGATCATAATTGTTTGTTAACATCAGCTTTGAAAATATACCTCTTATATGCCTATCACTTGTATCCCCCAAGTCTTAAGAAGGTAGCATAGCAACAGCTTAAGACTTGCTTCAATATGAATGTCACAAGCGTGAAGAAATCCGGTTTGTTCATCTCAATCTCCAGTTGGAACTGAATATTCCGCATATGTAGCCCCCAAGTGTCGGGTTGTCCTGCTTGCAGCAACCTGGGACTTGTAATTGCCTGGTGCCCATAAAAACTTCAACCAGTGTAGCCCCCAAGGGTCGGGTCATTATGCAATAAGGAGCAGGGACTTTATAGATATGATCATGTAGACTTGAACCACAACGTGTAGCCCCCAAGGGCCGGATCAGTAAGATAATATTGAGCTGGAACTTTATATATACTTCATTGAGAATAACATTATACGATGTAACCCCCCTCATGGGGCTTGAACCCACGTCCACAGGGTTGAGAGCTTTGTGCTTTACCAACTGAGCAGTGGATCCTTCAATAATAGATGAAAATTTGTGTACCTTGAATTGTTGACAGGAGCAATTGGTAGCCCCCAAGGGCCGGCTCATTACGATGTGATGAGTCGGGTCTTCAATAAGTAGCAAACAATGACTTTGCATTAGCCCCCAAGTGTCATGGTGCATGCTTGCAGCGACATGAGATTTGTGTATTTGATGTAATCCCAACTTGAATAATGTAGCCTCCAAGTGCCGGGTCGTAAGCCTACAGTGACTCGGGACTATTCCTTCAATTGTAGAATAAATCATATCCATTGATAATATGATAGTCATTGCGCTAAAGCGACTTTGAAAACATTAATCATAATACTGGTTATTGATAACCATAATAAAATCCATCCGTGTTGGCTATTAAAGATTTTTAATAATATAACCTGGTTTGAAAACCGATGCATGTCATATAAACCGATATATCCATGCACATATGATACATGCTATGATGATGTAATGATGATGCAACATATGATGCAATATATGATGATGTATATGTATGATTAAGAGGGTTTAAGCTATGGTTCGGATATAACCAGAGCCCCCATGTAGTCATAATTGTGGCATTGCGCCGATCAAGAGGTGTAGCTATGGTTTGAATATGACCAAGCCCCCAAGTGATTTCCCTGGTGCCCTTATGCCTATCAAGAGGTGTAACTATGGTTCGAACCCATAGCCCCCAAGTGATTTTCCTGGTGGCCTTATGCCTACCAAGAGGTGGGTGAGTGTTTGGCAAGGTGTAATCCTTCTAGGCTACCCACGAGGATTACAAGGAATCCCGTGGTCAGGGGCTTGAGGGTGCTAGCAACCATTTGCAATAATTTTGAAGGGAAGAGATTGATGGGGAAAGTATACCTTAGTTTTCGAAGAACTGAGAAGGGAAGAGAAGTATAGATAGTTTTGAAAACTAGTAATAGTTTTGGAAATAGTTTTACCCTAACTAACGACCATGCTAACTAAGGCTCCCTACAGTAAGGATGGCTTTGATACCAGCTCTGTGGGGACCCCGACTCATAAGTCGTGATCACCGAATGCACGTGTACAGTGATCCCAGAGATCAATGCTCACTGAACACACAGAAGCTGAATAGCAAGAGTCTTACATCTATACATATCGTCTTACACAAATTATGACAATTATGGTCAAGTCTTACATAGATAAAGCCACGAGGGGTGAATGTCAAATAAACTTAAGCAGCGGAAAACTTCGTCGATAAGTAGAACCCATGCCATCTACCTTAACCCTACAGGCATTCTGACTGGGAAACGTCCTAGTTCGCATGTTCGTCTCCAAAGAACTCTTCTTTGAACTCCTGTTCTTCCATGCCTGGCCAATTAAATAACCAGTGGGAAGCCAATGAGTACTTTGAATGTACTCACAAGCAACCCATGTTTTGGCTCAAGTTACAACAATGCATGATATAGGTAAATTTTTGCAGAAAGCTAGTTTTGAGTGCAATGACATGTTCAACAACTTGTAAGACATGCATCAGGAGAATTCAAGTAACCATGAGGACAGGTTACAGATATCAACATAAATAGAGTGGGCATCAACCCAATTCAATCATGTCAAGTCCTTTGACTTGACCCAAGTAGTTCTTCCCACTTATCCAAACACATGCACTAGTTTGTAAACATGTGGACGTAGCCCAAGAGCGGTTACCCAACTGTCCTTGACCGTGGACACAGCTATTCGAATAGTTTTACACTCTGCAGAGGTTGCACACTTTACCCACAAGATCCGGGGAACTTCCGTGTCATCCACGACCCGCGGTACCTCAAGTACCCGGGGTAAGCACCCGATCACCATCTTTCCCTAGACTACACTAACATGGTATCCACTCGATTGGTAGTAACCCCCGTGCCCAACATTTCACAACTTAAAATTGTGGAGCCTCGCTCCCATATTCATCACATACCACTGGCACGGGGTATCAATGGTGTGTCCAGTACCCCATAAAAATGTTCTTGGCCACCCTACCTGGCACGACCCCATCCCGAGAGAGAGCACCAACTCTCCTCCATCACTAGTAATGCGGGCTCCAAGCTCGTATCGGCCTAGGTAATCAATAATGCCCTTTCCCATATAAGGGTAGAGTGGTTGCGCATGTAAGGTTGGAATAACGGTCGCAACTTAAACCAATCCGTTTTTGAAAGCAACACACACACTTGCCTCGGTACACCACTTCATCATCAAGCGGTTACCCATCTCATTATCTCCCTCGGGCATAAGTGGCACCCGACGGGGTTTTCGAAAAGTCCTTCGAAAAGTCCTTTGAAAATACTTACCCAGTTACCACTGCCTGCCGGGAGTTAACTGGTGCTGGTTTAAGATGGTTTGTTGGTTTATGATTGTCTGCTGAGTTATCATCTGACTTAACTCCTGTCTTAACTGTCAGCCAGTTTAACAACCCGCCGGTTTACCGTCTGGGTTAACTGCCTGTTTTACATGTCTGTCTTAACTGTCAGCCGGTTTAACAACCTGCCGGTTTACCGTCTGACTTAACACCATCCGGTTTACCACCTTCCAGTTTACCACCTGCCGTAACACCTGCCGGTTTACTAAGTCCCAGCCGGGTTATAACTCCGGCCGGATCATACCGCGGGGTATATCCCTGACACTATTTAAAAAAGGCCACCGTGCATTCGGCCAGGATCGAACCCACAAAACGAGGTATACACTCCCGCGACCAATAGTAGTACTCGTTGGAGTACAACGCAACCTAGAATCGCTTTTTGTCGCTAGTAGTACATTGTTCCTTACAAGAAACCACTAATAATGCCAAGAAACCACTAATAATGCCAAGAAACTACAACCACCTGCATACATGGCAGACATAAGATAAGACTACCTTATCAACCATTGTACATGCCCTTACCAACCAACCCTACCAAGAAACGACCTCTCCACAAGTGCCGTTATAGGCACATTTCAACCCATGTTTCCCCTTAAGTCAACGCCTTCTATTCGACCGACAAGTGAGGCGTTATGACTTGTGGGACCTACATGTCAGTATGCACAAAAATCCTCGAGTGACCTCCTACCTCTGGCCCATCCACCTAGTCATCCTCGGCCATGGGACGCAGCTACCGCCGCCAGCAGAAGGCGAGGTCAAAACCACCGGCAGTGCGGAGCCCATCTTGCGGCAGCCTGGATGCCAGCTCCGTCCGATGCTCGTGGACGCTAGCTAGCCAAGATAGCTCCGACCAGCTGCTTGTCTGCAAGATTTTCTAGCTAGATTGGCATGGCGGCGCGGCAGCTTGCTCGCGCACGCCGCGCTAAGGCCAGTCATCTGGCTCGAGCGAAGGCCAGCGTGGCGGCTTTCTCACATGTGAGTCACGATCGAGCCAGCCTACCAACCCATGCGGAGGCCAGCGCGGCGTCCGGCCCGTCCGGCGGAGCAGCGGCCAACTCGCTCATCACCGGCACCACCGATGAACACGCATCAGTACTGTTTGAAGTAATGTTCAGGAAAAATAATGATTTGAGGGGGAATATAACATGATAGAAGGTTAGATGTGGGTCCCTCGTGTCAACGGTCAAACAAAATGTGTTGCCTCGTCAGCACAGACGTGTGGGCCAACCCTGTCATAAATGGGTTTAAACGAACCTAATCGGCACTATGTAGTAGTTTTTGGCATGGATTAAGAAATTTTGGGTATGTTTTTGCTATTTTTTGTACAATAGTTTCTTCCTAGGGCTGGTTGAAAGTGGTACTTTTTTGTTAAATACTCTACATATTGTAAGTAGGAGTGAAAGTTAAGCTTTGGAAGCTAATAAGCAAGGCTAGTTACATCGTGCCTATGTGTACGTGATTGAAAGTAAATGTCAACCATGAGTGACTAATATCTTGATGGAAAACTCGAAACTATGGAAATACTAGCATTTTTGCATGGTTGGAAATACTAGCAATGTTCACGTGTGTTGCAACGGATCATAATTAGAATAATACTTATTCACAAACTTGATACAAAACACTCTAATTTTGATATACATATATCACTAGAGATATATTATGTTTCAATCAAAAAATAGTCCTTGGGATGTTTTGGTGAGGTGAGGGAGGGCGTGGTTGGTTTTAAGAGACTAATTATGGGTTTTTCTGTAAATTGGTAAAGAAGTGGGATGTTGGTGAGAAAAGGCAACAACTTACCTCACAGTCGTTAGATGTAGATCTAATGGTCAGAAATGACGGATGGCAGACACACCATCATCACCAACTTAGTCTTATGTAGGAGTACTAGCGAGATGTCCATGCATTGCACGGAACATCAAGATGCATTTTTTTATAAAACACTTGTTGTGATTGACCCATGTGGTAGTAATCCCATCTATAAAAACTAATGATATCTCAAGAAAGAGGAGATAAGGTGAAGAGGAGTGGGGCGTGGTGGTGATTGGTGGTCGGACTTAGTGGAGGCAAAGGGATGGACGACGCCGGCAGCGGCCACAAGGCCAGTTTGTTCCAAAGGCTTCCTTTTTTAATTGCTTAACAATGAGGTTGTTGGAGATAAGGATGTACAAGGGAAGGCCTTGTCTGCAAATGTGGAGAGAGGTGCAGGTATCTTTTAGTTTAATTTCCATCCGTCAGATATAGATCGGACAGTGTATTGCAAGATGGCACGCATACCATCATCACCAACTCGGTTTTTTTATAAGAAAAGAAATATAAGTATGGAGATACAAACGTATTATTGATACTTGTTTCCGTAAACTAGGATCTACATTCTATTCAACGGCTCAACATGTGGGGCCTTAGCACAATGACTGCTCGACTGTGTAAAACAAAGGTTTTCCCATCGTCGATAAGGAGGGGGTGATGGATGCGCGCTTTCGGCTTGCTCTAGTCCTAGTAGTCATACTAGGTGGTCTACACACGTGTAGATTTATTCTTTTTCATGTCTCGTATTCGCCGTACTGCCACGACCGTTGATGATTAGATGATAAGTTATTCACGGGGAAACCCTTGTTGAGTGTGTTTGCGAGAGAGAGAGAGATATGTCTAGAGACTGAGGCAATGATAAGAGATTCTTTGTGTCTATGTGTGTGGAGGATAGAGACATACATGTACATGGGGCTTTGTGTTGTGTAACATGGAGACACATAGACATAATCAGAGAGTGAGTGTGTGAGATACACATGCGGAGATGGGGAGAGATATGTGAGTTAGAGAGATGGAGAATTTTGGTGTGCATCTAAACTAGAGAGGGGGAATTTATACATACCTAGAGCTGGAGAGAATATGCAAGGGTGTGTGTCCTAAAAGAAGGATCCAGATAGATGGGTGTTTGTGTGTGTCTGTGTGTGTTTGTGTGCGCATTTGTGTGTGAGAAGGAGTGTGTGTATGTGGAGTAGAGAGACCACTAATGATGTAAACCTAGTATAAGGGAAGGGGAAGGGTGTGACATGTGTGTCAAAGAGAGACAAAGGCATGTGTAGTAGCAGGATAGCATGGGTGCGGGCAGGGAGCAGACTATTTGGAAGAGACATTGAGTGTGTGTGGGAGAGGGGTGTGTGTGAGAGAGAGAGAGGAGAAGAGGGGGGAGAGAGGGGTCGTTTGTGTCCATAAGTGGCGTATAGATAGGGAGACAATGTTGATGTTGTTCGAAATTGTCCTATGTACGGAGACGCAAGGGAAGCGAGTCATCGTGTGTGTGATAGGGACTTCATGAGAGATCTAGAATAGATGGTGTAGAGAACAACGTGCGAGATTGAGAGCGATGATACATTAGGGAGCTATGGAAAGTGTCACGGCATATATGTATACAGGGAAGGAGCTGGGGCGGGTCTGCATGTGGGAGAGATAGAAAGAGGAGAGTGGTGCACAAGGAGACAAAGTGTGCTTGTTTGTAGTGGGGGTGGTGTGTGAGGTGAGTGTGCGAGAACCACATAACTAGGGAGATAGACGTTTGGGGGCAATGTTTTGTGTCTATGGGAAAGATACACTCTACATAGTGCATGTGCTTGGGAAACAGAGATGCCTGGAGACCTAGAGAGTGGGGGAAGAGATGTTTGCATGCCCGAGAGACAAAGTGATAAGAGACCTATATTGGGGTCCGGACGGACTTTAGAAGAGAGGGGGGTATTAATGTGCTCGTGTGTTCATGTCTGGGGGTGAGAACGACGCGTGTGGGGGGCGACGGAGGGGGTGGGTGGGGGGGTTTGCTTTAGATAATGAGTGAGGTGTCTATATTTGAGGGACTTCAGCGTAATTGAGATATATATGGTCAATAGTGTGTGCACACATGGTTGATCAATTTGTTTCACAATTTGGACTATGAGATAACGATACTTTTGAACATGTGTGATATACCTTGATGTACCAGAATTACAAACCTAAGATTGGAATTTTGGAATTCGGCTCAATCACTAGCTTTTGTAATTCATTTAAACGGAGGTACATTTTTTAAGCCAGGATTTCATGATTTCAAATTCATATATCAAACCTAGAGATATACACATACGGGCATGTTCAAACTTTATAATCATCCACTTTATTCATACACATACACATTTTTGCTTTTGTCATCATATTTAGGATAAACACATTTGGAATTTCATTTGAATTGGATTGTATGATGGTATTTGCTTGTACTAGCTCAATGATCCATATTTGAATTGAATGGACAATCTAAGTTTCGAGTTGGAGACATTGATTTTCAAAACTTGCACTTTTTTGCATGCAAAACAAATAAAATCTCGGCCATGATATCATAGTCGGTAGTACAAGAGCAGAACACTTATGATTTCAGGCGCCAAAAGCTTTCAAACTTCCCACTCACATTGAAATATCTCACGCCCGAAAGTTTAGCCATGCGATGTTCCTGTTTTACCCCTACCACATGAACGGAAAAGGGCTGCTTTGGTAACTCCATTGTTTTCCCATCTTTGCCCCCAACATTCTTCCCAGAGCCCCTCCCCTCCCCTTCCCCTCCCCGACCCCCCCCAACCATGACAAGCCGCCGAATCTAGTCCTCCGCCGCAGCGGTGGACCTCACACCCCATCGAATCTACCTTCTACACCTTGGAACCCCCAACTGCCAACTCACCACTTCACCGGAGCCGCTTCAGTGACTGGCTTGTCCACTGCTCCAGATCTCCTTGACCACCATCATGGTCCACCGCACCGGATCTGCTTAACCGGCGCCCTCGTCCACCACAGTGTAGGCCCTTCACTGACTCCCTCGTCCGCCCCATCGCTGGCCCTTCATACAAGCCCTCGTCCACTTCAACAGATCCGCCTCGCCGAAAGCACTATACACCGCGCCCACCGAAGCCTTCGTCCACTCCACGGGACCCGCTCCATGGATGCCATATTCAACTCCACCGGCCCTGCTTTACTGACGCCGCGGCCTCATCAGGTTATTTCGATTTGTACTCCTTTGCGTTTTCTCTTCTTTATCATGCAACTGTTCACTTACCACATATGAGCTTTCTTGTATATCGACAGGCGCCTCAACCGAAGCACCGGAGCTGCTTCAGCGATGGCGACAGCCGGCCCAAACTCAAACACAACACGAGCACCATCGATGATCCTTAGTGTAAGTGCATCTAGTGCCGCCCCAGTTAGTTTTGGAGTATTGATGACAAACCTAGTTGAGGGACTAATGTGTTTGTGAGAATTGCAGGATAACACAGGTAGAAGTCCCTCATTGATTCGGTTTTTCTACTAGAGTTGACCCCTAAAAATGTATGAAGACATTGATGTCAAAGGTGGTATATGAAGATATTCACATTGAAGACTATGACAAGAGAAGACACCGCATGAAGCCTATGGAGCTCGAAGACTTAGATCTTTCGTAGTTCTTTTCCTTCTATGTTGAGTCATAGGAACCACCGTACTGTTAAGTGGGGTCCAAGAGAACCAGTCAGAATGACTGAAGTGATGCTTAAACATAACCTATGTATTCGAGTGAAGACTATGAGAGCGGATCTTGTCCAGAGTCGGACAAGTCAGCTTTGCTTGTAGCCCAAGTAAAGTTGTCGTGTGAGTTTGAAATCTGACCGTTGGAACACGTGTCAGTTCCTTAGTGACCCAGGGTCATTTCGGATAAATCAGGTCGGGTTGCCTAGTGGCTATAAATAGCCCACCCCCTATAACCATAAACGGTTGGCTGCTTAGATTCAGAGTACGGCTTTTCTCGTTTGAGAGCAACCCACCTCGAAGCCTTTGAGAGAGAATTCCTTGCGAGGATAAAGCCCTAACCACCCAGAGCCAAAGAGAATTAGGCATCACTTAGGTCTTCTTGTCTGTGTGATCTGAAGACTTATTTCACTTGAGGATTGTGCATCCTCCAGCCGGTTAGGCGTCGCGTTCTGAGCATCCAAGAGACATTGTGGACCGCCGGTGAACGAAGTCTGTGAAGGTTTGGGAGTCTACCTTGAAGACTTACCAGAGTGATTGGGCGAGGTCTGTGTGACCTTAGCTCAAGGGGAATACGGTGAGGACTGGGTGTCCTGAGCTGCGTGTTCAGGACTGGGTGTCCGGGACTGTGTGTCCTCAGGTTTAAATACCTAGCCGCCCTAACCAGACGTACAGTTTTCACAGCAACTGGAACTGGTCCAACACATCATTGTCTTCAACGAGTCACTGGTTTCATCCTTCCCTTCTCTCTACGTACTGTTACTCCTTGTGAAGTCATTGTATGATTGCACTATCTTTTATCTTCACTGAGTGACTGATTGTTCTGTTTGGCTTCATAATATCTTCCTACCTGATCCTTACTACATTGCATCTATTTGTCATTGTGCTTTCACTCTATTGAATACTTGACTATGGCTTGCCTAGTGTAGTCTACCTTCCGCTGCAGGGTAATAGGTTTATTTCTACTATTTGTCTTCATAACTTCCACGTTTTGAAGACTTTCATAAAAATCCCCTATTCACCCCCCTCTAGTCGATATAACGCACTTTCAATTGGTATCAGAGCAAGGTACTCCCTTGTTCTGTGTGATTTTGGTTTAACCGCCTGGAGTTCTAGTTATGTCGACCACAGGAATGAAGACTGTGTCATGCCCCATCTTTGACGGTCACGAGTATCCCAAGTGGAAGGCCATGATGAAGAAGCGCCTCATGGCGATGAACAGCGAGCTGTGGACCGTCACTGAGATTGGTCTGACCGATCTGTGCAAGATGGCCGAAGCTGATGACATTCGCAAGTACACTCTTCTCAACCTCACGGCGAAGGACGTCATCTACTCCTGTCTGTCTCAAAATCAGTTCAGGAATATCATGCATCTCGATCATGCGAAGCTTATCTGGGACCGTCTCTCTGAGGTCTATGAAGGTCATCGAACTCATCATGATCCTTGGTTTGAGGACTTTAAGGAATCTCTCAAAGCGATGACATTCGAACCAGAATCATCATCTTCTGCATCATGCCTTATGGCAAAAGGTGCTAAGGTAACTGAATGCTATCTATCTGAATCCAGTGATGATGAATCTGGTGATGAATTTGGACCCAGCTATGCAAAACTTGCTTCCCTTGCCATTAAACAACAAAAAGCTATGGAACATATTCAAAAACTGTTAGACAAAAGCGATGATCTATTAGGCGCTGAAATGACTCGATCTGAGTCCTTAATTGAAGACATAAAAAATCTTCATGTTAAGTATGAGGAACTTGAAAGTCGTCATGAAATGCTCTCAACAACTCATGAAAAGCTTTCCTATGATTATCTTCAAAGGAAGCAAGATCTTGAGAAATTGAGAGCGGCTCATGAAGATCTTCAAAAGGAAAATGAGTCACTTCGCGCCGAACAGATCAGTTCCGCTCAGGAAGGATTTGAACCACCATGTCTTAAATGCATTGAGCGTGATAATGCTACTTCTGTTGCTGAATGTTCTACTGATGCTACTGTTGAAATATCTTCAACTGTTGATGTGGTAACTAACCCCTCTGCTGAGGATACCACTGCTATTGCTGATGAGAATGCTAGATTGAAGACATTGCTTGAAATAGGGATGTACAAAAGCCTTAAAGGGCATCAGACACTATGTGATGTCCTCAAAAGGCAGATTCTGAACCGAAACCCGAGGAAAGAGGGTGTTGCGTTCATAAGGAAAATGAATGCTGATGGCTCTTACTGGAAACCTGAACTGTACCCCAAAACCACATGGGTTGCTGCAAAGGAACCTTCAGCAGATCCATCCAATCTTTCTGGCTTCACTTGTGCTAACCCCATTGTCATTGATGAATCCTTTGATGCAAACTATAAACTGTTTAAGAATCAGAATGGTGAAGTGTTTGCCAGGTACATTGGTACTAACTGCAGGAATGTACCGCCTATGAAGAAGATCTGGGTGCCCAAAAGGTGTTTGGAAAATCTTCCTGTGAATGTCGTCATGACACCACAGATGAAGAAGACTAAACCCAGACCACAAGCTTCATACGGCCCAAAAGCTTCATACAGACAGAGGACTCACCTGAGTCGCACTAACGCAAATGTTTTGCAGGGAAACCATACTCAGGCCTATGAATATGAGCGCGGTTCATCAAACCGCCTTGTTCATAAGACCAAGAACTATTCTGCTTATTCTTATGAGTACTATTGTCCGCCTGCAAGATTTTTTTCTAGAGCTCCAAAGCCAAAGTTCTTAGACGCTGCACTTAGACTTATTGCTTCCAAGCCACCCTTGAAGATGTGGGTGGCTAAGAAGGCTTAACTCTCTTTTGCAGGGAAAGGTCTCCAGCAGAAAACCAAAATCGTCTGACGCTATTGCTAGGGACCTTAAACATCTTGTGGGGCGCAAGATCAAATGCCCTAATGGTCTTACTATGTACTTCGTTCCTGAATCGCTTGCTACTCTCCCTATCAGTCCTAATCTGGATCTAAGCTTTCATAACCCACTGGTTCATCAAATGTTTTTGCTTCACAATTCTCTTCGTGAAGCCTATCCCCCTAACTGCACTGTAGGGTACGACACCAGTGTCTTCAGAATGGATTATTGATAGTGGGTGTACCAACCACATGACTGGCAAAAGAAGCCTTCTTATGGACTCAACCTTACGTCCATCCGACAAGAGCCACATCACATTTGCGAACACTGGTAAAAGTAAGGTATTGGGTCTAGGTAGAGTTGCAATCTCAAAGGATCAACACATGGATAAAGTCACGCTTGTTGAATCCCTTGGCTTCAACTTAATGTCTGTCTCAATGCTTTGCGATTTGAACATGATCGTAATATTTGGAAAATATCGTTGCCTTGTTCTAATGGAATCTGACAAGTCTCTAGTGTTTGAAGGGTATTGGAAAGATGATTTGTACGTGGTAGATTTCGCAGCAGGACCACAGCTTGCCGTATGTCTTCTAGCAAAAGCTTCAGAATGCTGGCTCTGGCATCGGAGGCTTGGGCATGCTGACATGAGGAACCTCCACACCCTTGCAAAGAAGCATGTCATAGGCATCGAGGGCGTCAAGTTCAAGAAAGATCACTTATGCGGTGCCGGTGAAGCAGGGAAGATGACGAGGGCCAAACATCCCTCGAAGACAATCATGACAACTACTCGACCCTTCGAACTGCTACACATGGATCTTTTCGGTCCCACTCATTACTCAACTCTCACTACTACTGCTTGTCTCTATGGCTTGGTCATTGTTGATGATTACTCTAGATATACTTGGGTGCACATAATCCTCTACAAGACTGAAGTGTAGGATGTCTTCAGACGCTTCGCCAATCGAGCAATGAACAACTATGGCGCCAAGATAAAGCACATCAGAAGTGACAATGGCACTGAATTCAAGAACACTGGACTTGATACATATCTTGATACCTTGGGCATCACACATGAATTCTCAGCCCCATACACGCCACAGCAGAATGGCGTCGTCGAACGCAAGAACAGAACACTCATTGAGATGGCCCGAACGATGCTAGATGAATACAAGACTCCAAGAAAATTCTGGCCTGAAGCCATTGATATTGCATGCCATACAATCAATCGTGTTTATCTTCACAAGCTTCTGAACAAGACATCATATGAACTCCTTACTGGCAATAAGCCAAATGTCAGTTACTTCAGAGTATTTGGCCCCAGGTGCTGGATCAAGGATCCACATCACACTTCAAAATTTGCACCAAAAGCACATGAAGGTTTTATGGTTGGATATGGAAAGGATTCGCACACCTACAGAGTCTTCAATCTCTTTCATTATAAAGTGGTTGAAACAGTGGATGTGCGATTTGATGAGACTAACGGTTCACAAAGAGAACACCTGCCGAATGTGCTAGATGAAGTTCCATCCAGCGAATCAATCAAGCTAATGGGAACTAGAGAAATCATACCCAATGAAGCTCAACCTGAAGAGGAACTTATCATCTCCGCACCTGAAGACAATGCTCATCCTGAATACAATCCCACTAACAATGACAATGATCAGCAAGAGCAAAACCTTCGCCCTGTACATCCTCGTGTTGCCAATGAAGTGCAGATTGAGAGAATAATTGACAGCATCAATGCACCCGGTCCGCTCACTCGATCAAGGGCAACTCAGCTGGAAAATTTCTGTGGGCACTTCGCATTCGTCTCAATAACAGAACCCAAGAAAGTTGAAGAAGCCTTCATGGAACCTGAATGGATTCAAGCTATGCAAGAAGAGCTTCAATAGTTTGAGCTGAATAATGTATGGGAACTGGTTAAGTGTCCTGATCCTCGGAAGCACAACATAATAGGCACCAAATGGATATACCGCAACAAGCAAGATGAGCATGGTCAAGTTGTCAAAAACAAAGCTCGTCTCGTTGCTCAAGGATATACTCAAGTGGAAGGCATTGACTTCGATGAAACATTTGCTCCTGTGGCTAGACTTGAAGCCATACGCATACTGCCGGCCTATGCAAATTATCATAACATACTTCTATATCAAATGGATGTGAAGAGCGCCTTTCTCAATGGCAAGATTGAAGAAGAAGTGTATGTTGCACAACCGCCTGGCTTTGAAGATCCAAAACATCCTGACATGGTATACAAGCTCAACAAGGCACTGTATGGCCTCAAACAAGCCCCTCGGGCCTGGTATGACACACTCAAATACTTCCTGAAGAGCAAAGGCTTCATACCTGGTTCCCTAGACCCCACTCTCTTCACGAAGACATATGATGGTGAACTGTTTGTGTGCCAAATATGACATTATCTTCGGCTGCACCAATCAGAAGTACAGTGAAGAGTTTGGACATATGATGCAAGAGCAATATCAGATGTCCATGATGGGAGAGCTGAAGTTCTTCCTCGGTCTTCAAATACGACAGCAATGCAATGGCATCTTCATATCTCAAGAGAAGTATCTCAAAGATTGCCTGAAGAAGTTCGGTATGCAAGACTGCAAAGGCTTCACGACGCCAATGCCAGCCAAGCATCATCTGGGTCCTGACGACAATGGTAAAGAGTTTGATCAAAAGGTATACCGCTCCATGATTGGTTCTTTGCTTTATCTATGTGCATCTAGGCCAGATATTATGCTTAGTGTTTGCATGTGTGCTCGATTTCAAGCGGCACCAAAGGAGTCGCATCACTTAGCTATGAAGTGAATTCTTCGATATTTGGCTCACACTCCAACTCTAGGATTATGGTATCCAAAGGGCTCAGAGTTTGATCTGGTTGGATTCTCGGATGCTGATTATGCTGGTGACAAGGTGGATCGCAAGTCTACATCAGGCACATGTCACTTTCTGGGACGATCACTTGTATGTTGGTCTTCAAAGAAGCAGAACTGTGTATCTCTCTCCACTACTGAATCTGAATACATTGCTGCTGGATCTTGCTGCGCTCAGCTTCTATGGATGAAGCAAACACTCAAGGACTATGGCATTCATCTGAAGCAAGTGCCACTCTACTGCGACAACGAAAGCGCCATCAAGATTGCCAACAACCCAGTTCAGCACTCGAAGACAAAGCACATTGAAATTCATCATCACTTTCTCAGAGATCATGTTGTGAAGGAAGATATTGATATCATACACGTCAACACTGAAGAGCAATTGGCAGATATCTTCACCAAGCCCTTGGATGAGAAGAGATTTTGCAAGTTACGGTGTGAGCTAAATATCTTGGAATCCTCAAATGTCCTGTGATCAGGCACACATCCTAACACTTATGCATATTGATGACTTAGATATGCAACACACGAAGTAAAGTATATCTTCAATAAATGAAGACATACATTCTAAGTGTGAATACATTAATGTGGAATTTGACTTCGGAGCGCCACGATAATTGTGCGCCGTGTCTGGGTCTAATACTTCCTATACGGTGGGTAACGCCACCACCAAATGTTCTGTTTGAAGTGTTTCACTCATGGTGTTACATTTGCTATGTCTTCACATTTGGTTTGGCTTCAATCTCAACATGTCTTCATGATTATCTTCACTATGTTGATTATATATGTATACTAGTGTTCTGTCCTCTACAGCATTCACTTATAGCTATGTCTTCTTGTTGAATCTTTTGAACTAAGTGAATGTGATCGGACCCTAACCTCTCTATGCTTTCTATCTCAAACTCTATCTCTCCAAATCATATGCATTCTATTGAAACTGTCGAATGTCTTCTCTGCGTCCTTGTTAGCAGAAGATACAAAGACAAACATTAAGTCTGTTTTCAATGCTCATTCCTTCACCTGAAACCCGAAGAAGTGGGAACGACCACCCGACAATCCAGGCGTGCGTGGGACGTGGAACAACCCCCGATATGCTGCATGACAGCCACGTACCCCTCAGATGTGAATCGCCAGGGGCACCTATGTAATAACGCAGTGCCGCCCCTGTACCTATAAATACACGCCTCACCATAGTCATTATCTCTTCTTTCACTCTCACACAAACCCTAGCGCCACCGCTAGCCCTTGACGACACCGGCGATGAAGCGCTTCGCTGCCGCAACCTCTCCGACGCCGTCTTCACGCCGACCACGGACATCGTCCTCTCCGCTGTCGCCATAGGTGTCCTCCGTCACCAAGTTAGGGCATGGAAGATCGAACTGCTCGGCCTCCTCTTCCACTCCGTCTAGCAGTTCTTCGTGTGGTAAATAAAACTTCCTTTTTACGGCCCCTTTGATCATATAGCTTTATCACTTTCTACCACAAGCAGTTTCCATTCACACAAGTTGGATCTCTTTCATACTGCATCTCATAACATGCCTAGTATATTCACTTATGCTTCACAAAGTAGTTAGATTCCTCACTTGTACTGATCCGTGGATTCGTACAAATCTGGAACCTACTCCTTGTCTATGAGTGAATGTCTTTGCACGATGAGGTCAATGTCTTCTAAACTGATTTATCTTCAAAATCTTCTGAGAATGCATATGACCTCTTCCCCTTCCCTCGCACCTTAATGCTGTCATAGGTACATGTCCGTGGGAGAATCCCTTGGTTCTCACAGTCTGCATTCATTTGCAGAATTCTTACAGTATCACATAAATTCTCCCGAAGCCAGTTCTTGTTTGTCCAGCAAGCGAAAGCCTTTGAAGCCTTTGAACGTATTGAAGCCTTTCAGTTTAAAGTTCATGGCTTCAGAGAAATCAGCAAGGAAGGGTGGCAGAAAGCATCATGGAGAAACATCAAGAGATCTGCCCGATGACCTCTCAGAGTTGTACAAGACAGATCCTGAAGAGGATTACAATCAGCGCAAGACGTGAATCCAATGGATTCGACGCTATTGGGCAGAACAGTGGTTCAAGTACAGATTTGTGACCAAGGAATATGCTAAAAAGAATGCCATCAAGCGACCATGGGGAGACATCCTCTACAAAAATCTTCAACCCAGGACCAGAGATGAAGCCATTGAACGAGGCTTCTATCCATGCATGCTCCGTGGACCACAGCCTGCGGATGCTGACCCGTCGTCTCTGCTATGGTGTCGTGACGACAATCTGTTTAAGCGCAACTTCCAGTTTGCCCAGAACTCAGTGAAGCAGAACAAGAAGACTTTGGGTTTAGATTTCAACCCTGGTCCCTCTGCTCCCCGTGCCGATGGAACTCATGAAGCTGAACCCAATCTTCTTGGGCCCTTCTACAATCTTGAAGGCCTCATCACACACATCGTGGTTCAAGGGACAGCCGTGAATGAGCCTGCAGATGACGCTGAATCAGATGAAGCGCCTGTAGCGCCAAAGCCAAAGAAGCTGAAGCAACCAAAATCTTCAAAGCCGGCCTCTGCACCAAAAATCTCACGGGCGAAGCCACTGGCAACTGCACCTCCTGAAGACAGTGTGCAGTCTGAAGATTTGTCACGCATCTCCAAGCCCTAGAAGGTCAAGATGCCTCTGCCACACACCGGCCAAGAGCTGACAGCTGCTGCCATTCTGCGCAATGATGTCATTGATCTGTCAAGTGATGAAGATCTTGCAGATGACGCTCTTGAGCAACTCATCAAGAGCAAAGAAGAAGAAGAAATCTTCAATGATCTGCCTCTCTTTGATGTAACAATCATCCACAACTTCATTAATGAGTGGTTTGACACGCCCAACATCAGCTTCGACGATCTGCAACTTCCCATTGGCCTCAGTGTCGCCTTCCATGGCGCCATTGCTTCAGAGTTAGCTATCGCCCAGAGCATTGTTGAACTGAAGCAGAAGATTGACTTTGAAAAATCTTAGTTCAAGAAGCATATGGCCAAGCTCAGCATGCAAGAAGTGAAGAACTTCAAGATTATGCTGCACGAGCTCAAGGAAGCCTTTCTCAAGAAACGTGCAGAAGCTCAGGGTTCTCGTGAGCGCATGAAGGTTCTGGCTGACAGATGTGTGCAAGCCTACAATGAGGCTGAGAAGCGCAAGGCCCTTGGGCGTCCTGGCATCGACCCCAGGATGGCTGCAAAGAAGAAAAAGAAGCCGGCTACGGCTTAATCCGACGCACCAAGGCAGGAAGCAGATCCCATTGTCTTCCCAACTATCATGACTGGCCCGAAGCCAAAGGCCAGGTCAACCGCTTCAGAACTGAAGAAGACAAGGACTGCTGAGGCTGAAGCTAGGAAGAGGAAACATGCTGAAGCCTCTCCTACTGCCCCTCCAAGAAGAAGAGGAAGACCAAGAGAGGAACGGGCTGCTCCCACAGAGCCTTGATTGTTGAACCCATCTCCATGTTCACCTGACGCTAACCTCAAGAGCACCAACTGACTTCCATGAGCCTGCTTTCACTGGGGCTCATGAAAGCTGAGACATTCCAGCAGCTGATCCCATCGCTACTGAAGACATTGGTCACCATGACCATGTTGAAGATGGATGGCAGTTTTTCCTTAGCTCGAGCACCAACAGGATGCTTCATGGCGATCGCCCACAAGAGGAAGAAGACTCTGAGGCCCAGCAACACCAACTCCACAGCGTCGCCCGCGTTGCGCAGGCTTCGCAAAGGTCCAAGGCCTCAAGTCTCCGTGTCTGAAGCTAAAACTGCTGAAGACATCCGGGCTTTGCATCAGCCGATGAAGAAGAAGTACCACAAGCTGCTACTCCCTGTCCCACCAAGAGCAGTTCTTGAGGAGAACGTGATTGTGACCGACCCTCCAGGCTCGTCACGTGGAGGTTGAAATCTTGAGGCTGCCACCACCAACACCACTGAAGCCACTGACGCTGTCATGGCTGAAGAAAATGTGGAGCCCTTTACCAACAAAAGCACCAGAAGTCAGCGAAGCCACTGATCCCGCTGCTCTGTTCCTGCATCTGCTGCCGGTCCCCAGTTCAACTATCATGTTGAGGCACAGGGCCTCAGACCACAGAAGCCCAATCCCAAGATTGCCCAGGTTCCCAGGTCCTGCATCAGCACCTGGATCCTTCAATATCAATGGCTTCAGAGCAGACAACACATTCTTTAATAGCTCCAGGAACCCCTACTCAAGGCAAAGAATATCATCTGATTGGTTCTGGAGCTATCCGCAGTGAAGCTATTACTCCTGCATTCTTTACAATCAAGGTCGCATCTTCCCACACAAGCGTCTTGACGTTGAAGCAATAGCTGGTCTGCCCTGTCTGGAAGAAGCTCTGGATTGCTTCAAAGAGGTTGGATTGCTGCCATTCGTCACTGACCAAGAGCATTGGAATGAAGAGTTGCTGCTCCAATTCTATGCCACACTTCACATCCGCGGGTATAACAGAGATCCGAAGACTTGGGTCCTGGAGTGGATGACAGGAAATGTTCATCACGAAGTCAAAGCCTTTGACATCATTGAGCTTACTGGTCTACCCAGTCTTGGCAATCTCTACAAATCTGGCTGTCAACTTCACAGTGAAGCTGTAGAGAGCATCTTTCAGAAGCCTGAACCTAATATGAGTCAGATGCTCAGTATGATGAAGCCATTGCCCCAAGATGCTGCATATCCCAAGGAGTTCTTCGTTGAAGACCTTGAGTATCTGCCAAGGACTATTTATCACATCCTAAGGCGAACTCTCTGGCCCATCAAAGGGCACTCTCCACATGCCAAGCTGGAAGGTGCAATGAAGACTTTGGTCTTCTATATTCTTCATGGAAAATACTTCAATGCACAGGACTTCTTCATTCTCCAACTTGCTGCATCAGGCTCTGATCATTTTGGCTTGAAGTTCTACGCCCCATGGGTAATGCAGCTGATCGAACATCACTTAGTTATCTCATATCAGCCATCTGCTCGCAATCATCGGATCTTTCTGCCTGATGTGGATATGTCTATTGAAGCCATCTATCCTGAGCCTGCTAAGGAACCTCTAAGTCTTCAAAATGCAGAGCATCAAAGTTTTTCTCAGAACGTTGAAGGCGTTGAAGCAGTAACTCATGTGTATCTTTTGGCTGGCACTACACGTGCACCGCATCCTGCTCTCACTGAAGCCACTGATAGCACCATTGCCCAACGACCCAAGAAGCGCACTCGTGTTCTCAATGACCGAGAGCTTCTGGTGGCTCTTCATCATAAACAGGATAGGCATCATGACTGGCTAAAGCGTCAAATGCAAAGCCTCTTGGTGGATGTTAATCGCATTCGCAATCTTGCCACCAAGAATGCCTTTGTTGCTCATGAAACCTCTCGACGCACATGGAAAGGGCTAACACTGATGTGTTCTGAAGATGATCTTCAAGAGGATGGCTTCTCTGAGTGCTTCAAGTTTGACTCCACACCTCCTCGAAGGGCAGTGCTGCGACGAACTCCATCTCTTGAAGACTCTGAGTTCTCTTCCTCTGCTGCAACTGTAAATGCCAGAGTCATCGAGGATGAAGATGATGCTACTTCACCACCACCTCCTTCAGCACGCGTCGACACTGCTCCAAGTTCTTCTGCACCGCCGAACACCACTGATGACCCTACGGCTTCTCCTATTCTTCATGGGAACGAGTAGATGCTCTATGTCTTTGAACCTTTTTGGTCCTTACTGACAAAAGGGGGAGAAGCATATGAGTTTGATAGTCTTCAAGCGGGTCCATATGGGCGGGTGCTTTATATTTTGCTTCGTGTTTACAACTCTCGTTTTGATACATTTGGTTTTTTGAGTTGTAACACTTAAACTCGATGGTCGTCTACTACTTATTTGCCACCTTGTGATGCGATGATGAATTCCGCACTTAGATCATTTTGCAGACATCCATTTTCCATTATGCATGTCATTATCTTCACATACCTTCACATGCATAGTGGATTATCATCATAAGTTGAAGTGGATCTCCACAAGCACAACCTGCCATGTGCATTTGCATTCCAAAAGCAAATTACTTATATGCACATCTTCAGGGGGAGCCCTTGCAACTTATGAAGACAATTCCTTATCCTTTACAAGTTCACATATTGTATTCCCCATTGAAAACTTCAACTAGTTTGTCATCAATCCCCAAAAAGGGGGAGATTGTAAGTGCATCTAGTGCCGCCCCAGTTGGGTTTGGAGTATTGACGACAAACCTAGTTGAGGGACTAATGTGTTTGTGAGAATTGCAGGATAGCACAGGTAGAAGTCCCTCATTGATTCGGTTTTTCTACCAGAGATGGCCCCTAAAAATGTATGAAGACATTGATGTCAAAGGTGGTATATGAAGATATTCACATTGAAGACTATGACAAGAGAAGACACCGCATGAAGCCTATGGAGCTCGAAGACTTAGATCTTTTGTAGTTCTTTTTCTTCTGTGTTGAGTCATAGGAACCACCATACTGTTAAGTGGGGTCCAAGAGAACCAGTCAGAATGACTGAAGTGATGCTTAAACATAACCTATGTCTTCAAGTGAAGACTATGAGAGCGAATCTTGTCCAGAGTCGGACAAGTCAGCTTTGCTTGTAGCCTAAGTAAAGTTGTCGTGTGAGTTTGAAATCTGACCGTTGGAACACGTGTCAGTTCCTTAGTGACCCAGGGTCATTTCGGACAAATCAGGTCGGGTTGCCTAGTGGCTATAAATAGCCCACCCCTACAACCATAAACGGTTGGCTGCTCAGATTCAGAGTACGGCTTTTGTCGTTTGAGAGCAGCCCACCTCGAAGCCTTTGAGAGAGAATTCCTTGTGAGGATAAAGCCCTAACCACCCAGAGCCAAAGAGAATTAGGCATCACTTAGGTCTTCTTGTCTGTGTGATCTGAAGACTTATTACACTTGAGGACTATGCATCCTCCAGCCGATTAGGCGTCGCGTTCTGAGCATCCAAGAGACATTGTGGATCGCCGGTGAACGAAGTCTGTGAAGGTTTGGGAGTCTACCTTGAAGACTTACAGAGTGATTGGGCGAGGTCTGTGTGACCTTAGCTCAAGGGGAATACGGTGAGGACTGGGTGTCCTGAGCTGCGTGTTCAGGACTGGGTGTCTGGGACTGTGTGTCCTCAGGTTTAAATACCTAGCCGCCCTAACCAGACGTACAGTTGTCATAGCAACTGGAACTGGTCCAACACATCATTGTCTTCAATGAGTCACTGGTTTCATCCTTCCCTTCTCTTTATGTACCGTTACTCCTTGTGAAGTCATTGTATGATTGCACTATCTTTTATCTTCACTGAGTGACTGATTGTTCTGTTTGGCTTCATAATATCTTCCTACCTGATCCTTACTACATTGTAGCTATTTGTCATTGTGCTTTCACTCTATTGAATACTTGACTATGGCTTGCCTAGTGTAGTCTACCTTCCGCTGCAGGGTAATAGGTTTATTTCTACTGTTTATCTTCATAACTTCCACGTTTTGAAGACTTTCATAAAAATCGCCTATTCACCCCCTCTAGTCGATATAACGCACTTTCACTTAGCTATTAAGTATGACAATGATACCCATACGCCACCGAGAATCAGGTACTATTATCCAACAGCCAGCGCCTACGTTCACTTTCTTAGCATAAGCACCGCACCTTTGAATTTCTTCAGGGCATCATTCAATTTTTCATGAGACGTGATATTCTACTTGCACCTGTAGGGCCATACTTCTGGCAGTGAACATGTTACATGTGCTAAATTACATACCAGTGCACATATAGTTAATATGCTTTAGTTTTGTCCTAAGTGTTACTGTACTTCCTAGATATCACTGCCTATTATTTTACTTCTTGCATGCTATATTTATGGTAATGGTGTTGTTCTGATGCCACCTGTTGGTTCCATCAGACTGCTTCATGTTCTCTATGCTTAAGTACACATCAGCAAACTAGCATGTGGTTCTGCTGCTTTTTGTTCGTTTTACCCTACATTTTCTGATGCTATCTATTACATCACTGCTCCGAGCCTCTATTCATTACTTTTGTGTGTGTTCTTGATCTTCCCAAGTTTCATGAATAATTTAATGCTTCTATTAATTATGGAGCTGCCAACCCCATCAAGCAAAATATTTGTTCTTTTTGGACTGGCACCTCGAACAAGCATAAAAATAGAGTGAAGCAGATATATTGTCGTGTAAGCACACACCCTTCTTTCATTAGTTTAGATGAACCATTGATGATCAATTTGAACCAGTGCATGCGATTAAAATTAATTTTACCGAAATAGAGGGTGCAGAATAAAGTACAACAACTAGATTTGCAACCACGGGATGCTGGCGATATCTTCAAAGAACATTGCAATAGCAGCGAGGCTTCACAGCAACATATGGTAAGCTAGTGTGTTTTAGTACATGTGAAATGTAATGCGTGTGGGACGCTTTCTTGGCTTGTGCCCTCAACCTATAATCCTATAGAATTACAAATAGTTCAGTTGTCTGCTTTGCTGTATTGCTTGATTCAAATGCTGGTTTGTTACTTGTTAGGCTATACCTGAGTTGGCCAATATGTCAGCAGTGCCTGTTGTACTATCGTAAAGAAATGCATGCCTAGTTCATTTGAGTCCTTAACTTTTCCTCTGAACTTCATCACAAGACTGTCTTCGTAGTTTATATGAGGCCACACTGTTAAGTGCTTTCTCAGATTATTTGAACTGTTTAGGTGCCTTGGCAACTTAAATATAGCGGTGGTACACTCCCTTTCAACTAGGGATGTCAGCTGGGTCCTGTTTAATCCCGATTAAAGTCCACTAGTGGTATGATAGTTCAAAAGAGTTTTTGTTTTTTGAGGAAAATGAACTAGGGAGCTAGCAAAAACTAATTAGATGGGACTGGCGGATGTCATTTATTTGCCACTTACATCCCTAGTTTCATCTTGCCATTTTAATTTCTTTTTGGCTGATGCTGCTTCGAACCATTTAAATATAGCTTGCCATGCTCGGCAATAATTCGTATGTCATTTACCATGTAAGCTTATTGACTGGATCATGCGATAACTATCTCTTACTTATGTCCAGCGGAAACCTTTCAGGATGCCGTTCACACTAGGACACAATGTACAACCCCAGAATCTATTTGTGGAAGAAGTGCGCCATCCATGTTACCAGATGGTAGCAGTTCAGAGGCAACACCGCTGGAGAGCAGTCTGAGCACACATATTATAGTTCTTGAGGCTCTACTAGAGGCAGAAAGAGATGGTGTGGCTGCCATGAATGAGGTAATCTTGATCTTGAGGCAGGAACTTATGCAATTAGCTGCACATATTATGCAAGCAACCCAAGAATTGGAGGAAGTAAGAATGTTGCATTTGAAGACGGAGGAGGTCCTACTATTTCTACTATCTGAATCCCAGGGTAATCCCAGTTCTTCTTTAGATACCAGTTGAAATTGTCAATAGATTATTATACTTGCATGTTGTGTCATGTCTCTGAATGGATTATGTTGTAAGACCCACTATGTTGTCCATGTGTTGTAATGATCCGAATTTTTTAGGCGAGGTAATCCTCAGTACTTGTATGATTGACATAAGGTGAACTGTTTTTCGTGTGAGCATATTGTATTGGATGAAATAACTGTTTCACTCAAAGTGTATCCAACCTACTGAATTCGAAGATCACGACATTTCTAAATCATAATCATATATAAAGGTGGAATAAATCTTTGTTGTGGTTTTGAAGAAATAAATAACAAAACCTAGAATTATCTGTGGATATTTGTAATCGAATACAAGTTGGATTTGAATTTAGTTGCCAGGGCCCAGGGTAAACGTGAATGCTAATTCTCCCAAGTTTTGAATGAAGCGGCTAAACACCCACTATCATTTGTGGGCTGCCTGAAGCAAGTGTTTGCGAGATGGAAATTACTGTCTACCCCTGACACTTTGACATCCTTATCGACCAGATTTACACTGCTGTCAATAGGGGTAGACTAGTAACTTCAATCAGATGTGACACAATTGCCTTTGAGCCCATTCAGACATGGTGGGCACCAAACGTGGGCGGCAAAACACATTTGATTCAAGCTCGTGCGAAAGACATGTGTCTCTCCCTCCATTTCCCCATTGATACATGGTGGGCGGCACAACAAACTCTCCTCGTCCGAAATCGATGTAGGCAAATATTTTAAATAGGGGTAGATGTGTAACTACCCTCAGACGTGACACAACTGCCCTACCTGTCAGCCCCGTTCATACACCGTGGGCAACAAAAGACCCTCTCCACGCCTGAAATCACTACCGGTAAATATTTGGGAGATGCGAGATTACCGTCCTATCCCCAACCGACGTGATGTCCAAAATTTTAAACGGGGGATAAGTTTGTAACTTTGCCACATTTCAGACAAGCGTGTCCCAAAGTTTGAGATTGCCCCCTCCGCATCAATTTCCCCATTCATACACCATCGGCGCCACAACAACCTCCCCACTACGGCCAGCCTCCTCCGTCCGCCACCCCATCCTCCACCTTGCCAGAGCCGCTACCCCTACCCCGTCGTCCATTGCAAGAGATGGACATGTCTCATCCACGGCGCCAGACCAGGATTCTTTCATCGCATCCTCTCGCTTCATCGGTGTCGTCGTCCACCTTGTCGTTGCCGCTCCTACGACCGCCTCATCCACGGGAACAGGATTTATCCCCCGGCCCGGTCATCTGCTGTCTAAAGTCTTCTTCCCCGCCGCCGATAGCCATCGCACCCGTAGCACCCTCAACGTATCAGCAGGGGCCTACACGGCGTCGCAAGAGAGGTGGTACTCTTCCATATGTGCTTCAGTAATTGATCTCACCCAGAAAATAGATTGTAAATTGTTTACTGTACTTTTCTTGTCCGTACCATATCGTTGTGGCTAGTTGAAAGCAAACATTGGTTGCGAAGTAGCTTTGTCCGGTTTGCACCTTCAGATCCGCCATGGCATGGTCACTATACTCGTAAAGCTTATGGTTTCCCCCCTTTATATTCACTACCATCATGGTAGGTGCTTTGTGTCGTGCTAGCACTGCTCCTCAAGACCTCAACCCACAAGCGAAACAACATGCCACTCATAATTCCAAAGCTTAGGTATTGAAATACGAATCTGATATGATGCTCATATTACTAAAATATAGAACGTTTAATTGGTCACCTAATGTTCCCATATTCGTTTTGAAAAGCATGTGCGCCACCCACTGGTCCAGCTAGTTCCACTTTCCTGATTTTACTCCTGATGCTTAGTGTCGGTGTCAAAACCGGTGGATCTCAGGTAGGGGGTCCCGAACTGTGCGTCTAAGGTCGATGGTAACAGGAGATAGGGGACACAATGTTTACCCAGGTTCGGGCCCTCTCTATGGAGGTAGTACCCTACGTCCTGCTTGATTGATCTTGATGAATGCGAGTATTACAAGATTTGATCTACCACGAGATCGTAATGACTAAACCCTAAAGGTCTAGTATGGCTATGATTATGAGGATTCGGCCTATCTACGGACCTAGCCCTCCGGTTTATATAGACACGGGAGGGATCTAGGGTTACACAAGGTCGCTTACAATGAAAGGAATCTTCATAGTTAGTCGCCAAGCTTGCCTTCCACGCCAAGGTGAGTCCTATCCGGACACAGGTGGAGTCTTCGGTCTTTGTATCCTTATGGCCCATCAGTCCAGCCCATATCCAATAGATCGCACACCCGATGACCCCTTAGTCCAGGACTCCCTCAGTAGCCCCTGATCCAGGCTTCAATGACGATGTGTCCGGCACGCAGATTGTCTTCGGCATTGCAAGGTGGGTTCTACTTTCCAAACACTCCAGGATAGTCTTCGGATGAAACGAAGGTGTCCAGATCTGCAACATAAGTACCACACACAACCGCAAGGAATATAGTATTTCACGAGTCCCATCTACTAACAAATTTTTGCAAGATGACATCACATCTGTTCGGTCACTATATCGAACCGTTTTTGTCTGCCGTTCCATGTTTCGAGATGCGGTTTCCATTGGCACGTCTTGTCAAAGAAGAGATTGTGTCCCCTTATTGCGGAATTTTCATCAATGCGGGCGGGGGTAACCCAACCGTTTCGTTTACATAGCCCTTGGGAATAGGCGAGTTTTAGGGCGAGTGGGGAGGCGTTCGATATTCACTGCCTTTATAATGGGATAAGGATTCCCCCTTCTTCTCCCACACCTTCTCTCTTCCTCTGCCCTTCCACTCTTGAGCTCCAGCACCCAAGTTATCATCTTCTTCCCACTCAAGCCATCACTCAACCATGTTCGGATCCGGAGGCCAAGGCAAGTGGATGGTCTCCTCCGTCAAGGAGAAGGACCTTACTGAGCTTTGGGCGGCTGGGTACTTGGCGATGGAAATCGCCCACCGTCTTCCAGCCCAGGGGCAAGTCATCCCCACGTCGAAGCCCAACGAGAGGGTGGTATTCATCCCTCATTTCCTCCGCGGGCTAGGGTTTCCACTCCACCCTTTCGTCCGTGGGCTGATGTACTATTACCGGATAGACTTTCATGATCTATCCCCGAACTCCTTCATCAACATCTCAGCGTTCATTGTCGGGTGTGAGGCCTTCCTCCACATCCAACCCCACTTCGGGTTGTGGCTCAAGGTCTTCAACGTGAAGCCAAAGGTGGTGTATGGCTAGCACGCGGAGTGCGGAGGTGGCATGGTGAGCAAGCTGACTAATGTCTCCTGGCCGAAAGGCACTTTCGTGGAGACTGTCAAGGAATGGCAGAAACAATGGTTCTACATCACGGAAACCCGCGGCGCAAACTGGGTTGCAGCTGCCGAATGCGCTCCAATGCGGCTCACCTCCTAGGTTGAGAAGATCCCGAACTGGTGTTCGCTAGATGAGCTGATAGCCCTGCAGACGCGCGTTCAAAGTATGGTGGACAAGGACATCAAGCTTTTTGATATAATCCAGGTGATGCTAGTTCACCGGATTCTCCCGTGCCAAAGCCGAAGCCGCCCTCTATGGGAGTTCAATCCGAAGAAGCACCATACCCTGAAGAGGCTCTTCGAAACTACTCACGAAGACGCCTGGAAGTTGCTCTTCAAGGTCAAGGAGACACCACCGGCCACAGATTCGAACCGCGGGCACAACATCAACCACCTCGCCAACAAGTTATGTTATTTTTAATGCATACCCTACTTGCTTGTTTCAAGGATGATATCTAAGCTATTATTATCATTGCTTCTTCAGGACTGGATGGAGAGGGCGAAGAAGATCTAGTGTCCGGCTCCGCTGCCTGAAGAACCAGTAATTCCGCGTTTAGCGAAGATGCTGGTGCCGGCACCCTATACGGCATCGGCAAAGAAGGCCAAGGGGGTCCGGAGTGGCCCCTGCCGCAAGGGCACTTCAGACGCGACGTCCAAAGACAAGACCCGTTCCTCCGTCACCGAAGGCGACGCCGATGAGGAGGAGGAGGAGAGAGATTGTCCCCTGATGGCGGAAGAAGAAGAGGGTGGCCTCCACAATTCTGGAGGCGGAGGCGCCCAAGAAGGGGAAAGGCCCGCTCGCGGGCAGCTCCGCATGGGACGTCGACAGTAGTCCGGAGCGACGCCCCCAAACTAAGCCTCAGGCCGCATCGTAAGTGCTAAGACTCGTATATGCCCATAAATCTAACCTCTCCTCTTTGCTGTATTGGCATGATTAATTATGCTATTGCAGTCCGGCCCACGACAGCTCCCAGCGATCCTCATCAAGAGGCTCGTTGGACTCAAAGGAGATGGCCAGCGAGACGACGCCGGCTGCCTACTCTCCCAAGGCCAAGGGAGATGTCGAGGTGCTATCCTGAAGGACCTTCCCAGGCCAGGGACAGGTTTGGGAGGCCATCAAGGCGGCGCCGGAGGGCGATACCTCGGCCGCCGGGCACATGGGGGAACAAGCCCCAATGGAGACTAATGATGGGGGCCGTACTCAATTCGTCCCCCCTCTGAGCACGGATCCGGAGACCCATACGGCCCCGGAGTCTGACAAGCAGCCTCCATCAAGAGAAGGAGGCGCGCCCATCCCACCGGTGACCTCTGTCCTACCAGAGGCACCGGATAATCTATTGGAAGCGCTATGAGGCGCTTCCATTGTGGAAGAACACAGAAGCCTGCAGCGGCCTGCTGACGGGTTTTGAGGTAAGTGGCATTTAACCGAGAAAATCTCCACATAGACAGTAGCCATTGAGACACTGTCCAGTGTTCGGAAAGAAAAACCGGACAGAGGATCAATTAAATTTGCAGGAAACTAACCAAGTGTGTTTCATGTGAATAAGCAGGCGTCGCTACTGGTCGTGACTTCTCATACTGTCAAAGTCTCCAGACTAAAGCAAAAAACTGGAGCGGGCCGAAGAAGAGCTTGGCCAGGCGAGAAAGCAGCTGGAAGACCAGCAAGGTATGCAATGGCTTGCTATATATTCGGAAAGAGTAAATGATGTATACTGACTGTAGTGTCATTATATGTGTAGGGGTGACGACCGAGGTCGCGGCCCTGAAAGAGGCCCTGGCCGAAGCCGAGGGGAAAGCTATCAAGGAGCAGGCTGCCCGCAAGAAGTTGAAGGCCCGGCTGAACGAGGTCCAGCAAGAGCTCTAGGACGCGGTGAAGAAGTACGAGACCCTAGAGGGCGATGTTTCGGCTCGAGAGACCGAACTTTCCAAGGCTCGTCAAAGCGCGGAAGCGGACCGGGTTGAAGCCCAGGGTGCCCTCCAGGAGATCCAAGAGGCCAGGAAGATCGCGGCGGGTAAGGCGTTTAGTATGCAAAGCAAATATATAAAGAAGAAGTATTTCTTACTAACCCAGATTCAGAGTTCTCCAGGAGCCTTCGCAGATCTACCGCGCAGTGTGTCCGACGCCGCGGAGTTCTTCTGAGCAGAAGAAGGGAGCTCCACGGAGAAATTGTTCTGGTCGCAGTATCTTGCGCCAGAGCATCCCGTGCCCTTCACCGATCAGCTGAAACAGCTGGTGGAGCTGCATAGGGTGGCCGAACTGGCCATGAAGGATTTGATAATCCGGCTGTGGCCAGCCGAAGTTGTGCCTGGCAGCTACTTCGGACTCGTGAAGCGGCTGGTGAACGTCTGTCCTCGGCTGGACATCGTCAAGCGATCAGCCTGCATTGAAGGTGTGCGCATGGCCTTCGCCCGCTGCAAGATGTGGTGGGCGAAGATGGGCGTCGTCAAGCTGACCAAGGGGCCGCCGGAGGCCAAGGACCACCGCACACCTGAGCGCTATTTTGCAGATGTCCTAGAGGGGTCTCGCATTGTAGCAACGCAGTGTTCGCAGGATGTTATCTTTGAATGAATGTATTCAAGTTCCTTCTACTTTGTATGATAGAACAAAGTGGGTTTGTGATATAATGCTTGTTATGTTTTTAAATTTTACCTCATGTGCGGCCGTGTTATATGAAATCTGGGGGTTAACCAGTCGTCGGCTTCTGCCCCCACGTAGGTAGTACAGAGGTGTTCGGGATGGAATCTAAACAATCTTGATCCAATTATATGGTCCTTGAAGGAGTTGTTTAGCGCAACGAACCAGGCAATCAGACTATGCGGCTTTAACGCCCTCACTTAGCCATAGGAGTTTGACAATAAAAACATGGGCGCAGCCCCTGGTATCCGAACGAGAGTGCTATAAGCATCTGATAGGGAAGTACCGATCCTTCGCGTAATGCGGAAGAAATCTCCAACGATTTGCAACCTGCGAACAGCTGACCGACTCTCGCCGCATCATGACAGTTAGTTTTCGGCTTTCTCTACTGAGGTGCTCCTTTGGATAAACCAAGGCACAATCAGAGTAGTTCTCCCTTTACTACCTTACCCGATATAGCGGAACGTAAGGTAGCAAGCACAGGAGCCGGGCAACCCAACTATTGACCAAAGACATGATTCGGAGCCAATGCATATAATGCTAAATTTGGGGTGCTGAACGATACTATAAAAGGTGTTCAGACTTTTGTTCCCGTAGTGTGGGGTGCTATGAAGCCCCTGGCAAACATCAAACGTACCAAAGTGTGTACGGGTGCTACCTGATGGGGTTACCCATAGGGAAGAAGAAGAGAAAAAAGAAGAAAAAAGAAAGAAAACAGAAAGGGTGCAAAAGGTAATAAGCTGGGGCTTTAAAGCTCCAGCCGTGACCTTTTTTCATTGTAATTTGATTAATACGTCGAGGCGCATTGACACAAGTAGTGCGATAAGCAACAAGCTATTTAATATGTCAAAAACCAGGGGAGAGCTGTATATGGGTCCTGACAAACACGTAGAGTGATTGTTAACGAAACCACCTCGAAAATCCCTCGTATGTCTGAGTTTCTCGCCGTATTGGTGTGTTCATCCTTCAAGAGGGCTGGTGATCAGGCCATCCGATGGGGCTTGCCGGATTGAAACCTGAAAGGAAATGAATAAAAGTGAAAGTATGTGTGTATCCGGTGCCGGTTGAGCCGTACTGTGGATCACAAACTAGCTATGCCTCCGTCGATGCACATGGAATTTTGAGTGCGTAGTTATGTACGCGTGGTGCGAATGCCACTACTTTACCAGGACTGAGACGGAGGCCGAATTGCTAGTCTAGCTCCTGACAAGCCGAGTTGTCCTGTTGTAGGGTAGTTCAGACCCTCTTGATGGTGTCCGTGGGCTCGGCAGCCAAATTAAGGTTCTACTTGAGAAGGCCGCTCTGTACTTCTGCTGCTAAGGCAGCTGTGTGTTCTTCTGTATGGAGGGAGTGTTCCGTATTTCCATTCACTGTTATGACGCCATGTGGACCGGGCATCTTGAGCTTGAGATAAGCATAGTGTGGCACTGCGTTGAATGGGGTGAATGCGGTCCGTCCGAGCAGTGCGTGATAGCCGCTGCAAAAGGGGACTATGTCAAAGATTAACTCCTCGCTTCGGAAATTGTCCGGAGATCCGAAGACAACCTCGAGCGTGAATGAGCCCGTACAGTGGGCCTCTACACCTGGTATGACTCCTTTGAAGGTAATCTTTGTGGGTTTGATCCATCATGGATGAATGCCCATTTGCGCACAGTATCCTGATAGAGCAAGTTGAGGCTGCTGCCACCGTCCATCAGGACTCGCGTCAGGTGGAACCCATAAATTATTGGGTCCAAGACCAGTGCGGCTGAACTGCCATGACGGATACTGGTCGGATGATCTCGGCGATCAAAAGTGATCGGGCATGAGGACCATGGATTAAATTTTGGGGCGACTGGCTCTATCACGTAGACGTCCCTGAGCGCATGCTTGCGCTCCCTCTTGGGGATGTGGGTAGCATATATCATGTTTACCGTTTTGACCTGAGGAGGGAACTTCTTCTGTCCCCCTGTGTTCGGCGGCCGTGGCTCCTCGTCATCGTCTTCGCTTTGTGATCCCTTATCCTTGTTTTTGGCATTTAACTTGCCGGTCTGTTTAAAAACCCAACAATCTCTATTGGTATGATTGGGTGGTTTGTCTGGGGTGCCATGAATATGGCGCGAACAATTGAGTATGCGGTCCAGGCTAGATGGGCTCGAATTGTTCTTTTTGAACGACTTCTTCCGCTGACCAGGCTTAGAGCCACTAAATCCGGTATTGACCGCCGTATCCTCGGTGTTGTCATTGTTATTTCGACGTTTGTACCTATTGCATCGAGACTTGTCGTTGCTATTTTTAGCTTGATGGGTACTAGCGGCACTTGCATTGTTTTTGCTACGGGCCAGCCAACTATCCTCGCCCGTGCAAAAGCGGGTCATGAGTGTCGTGAGGGCCACCATGGACTTTGGCTTCCCTTGGCCGAGGTGGCGGGCGAGCCATTCGTCGCGGATGCTGTGTTTAAAGGCTGCTAGGGCTTCGGCATCCGGATAGTCGACTATATGGTTCTTTTTAGTTAGGAACCTGGTGCGGAATTTCCTAGCGGACTCTCCGAGCTGTTGAACTATATGGCTTAAGTCATCGGCGTCCGGAGGTCGAACGTATGTACCTTGGAAGTTATCAAGGAAGGCTTCTTCCAAGTCCTCCCAGCTATCAATGAAGTTTCCGGGCAGGCTGTTCAACCAGTGATGTGCTGGTCCTTTGAGTTTCATGGGGAGGTATTTAATGGCATGAAGGTCATCGCCGTGGGCCATATGAATGTGGAGGATGAAGTCTTCGATCCATACCGCAGGGTCTGTGGTGCCATCATATGATTCTATATTCCTGGGTATAAACCCCTTTGGGAATTCATGTTCCATGACTACGTCGGTGAAGCAATTAGGGTTTGCGGCGCCTCTATATCGGGCCATATCGCGACATAGCTCTAATGGGGTCCGTCTGCGGCTTTCAGCCGCTCATGACTAGGTTTGTCTCGTCCGAACAGATGGCCGTCGTCACGTGTCGGGGCACTTCCTAATGATCCATAGATCGATCTGGTATGTCCTGCTTTATTGTTCAGGTCATGTTGAAGGTCATATGTATGACTGTGAGCTGATTTACCTCTGCCTCTGTGATGAGGCGGGGCGGGCTGGTGTTCGGCTTGAGTTGCCGCTTTGTCCCGGCCACGTGGTGGTCGGTCAGCCGCATTGCGCGATGGTGGTATGTGTTCCGGCGCCTCGTCATCGAATTGAGGTAGTAATTTGTGCTTCGGGTAGCTTTTGGCCGGGCGCTTGAGGTCGTATTCTTCGGCTGCTAAGACATCAGTCCATTTATCGTTGAGCAGATCTTGGTCAGCTTGAAGCTACTGCTGCTGCTGCTTCTTTTTCAGGCTCCTTGTAGTGGCTATTAGCTGGCGCTTCAAGCGCTCCTGCTCAAGAGGTTCCTCAGGCACGATGAAATCCTTGGTGCCGAGGCTCGCCTCATCCTTGGAGAGCAGAAGATAATTATTGTCCTCCGAGTCCTCCTGCGTGGCCTGTTTACCATGGCTAACCTGCCCATCTTCCCGTTCATCCTGTTCGGTAGCTGCGTCAACAGGGTCTTCGTTGTCTTCGGCACCTTCCGGGGTGTTATCTTCTCCTGTGCCGGTGTTGCTATCTTTACTGCGGCGGGACTTAGAGCGGTGCCGCTGACGCCGGCATTTCGATTGTATCTCAGGAGGTTTATCCTCAACTGGATCTTCTTTGTCATCGCCATTGTTCCCCTTTGGTGCATCCACCATGTATACATCGTACGAGGAAGTGGCCGTCCAGCATCCGGTGAACGGTGGGTCCTGGGCCTCTTCTTCTCCGGCATTGTCGTCCATACTATCGATGTCGTCGGAGCCGTAATCGAGCATGTCAGTTAAGTCTTCGGCAGTGGCTATGAAGTGGGTGGCGGGTGGGGAGCGAAATTCCCTGTCATCAGCTTCTAGTTCAAATCGGATATAGTTCGGCTGTGAATCCCCCGCTAAGGATAGATTTTTTAATGAGTTTAGCACGTCGCCCAAAGGCGAGTGCTGGAAGATGTCTACGGCGCTGAATTCGAAGATCGATAAACAATCAAGTTCGGCGTCCGCGGACTCACACGGTTCGGAATTTATTGCCGGAGATGAGTCCGGAGTTCCGGTGACACAGATATCGTGTGAGGTTGAGTCCATGTGCGGCTACAACACCGAGGAGTCTGTGGCTTCCATGGTGAGGTTGAGCCTCCGGTCCTTGGATGGCGTAGTATGCTCCGGATCTAAGGCCGGAGCGGTTACAGGAGCTATCTCCTGGATGCGGTCCGATGACAGATTTAGGTCATGTCCATCGGGGTGACCAGGAGTGGTTGCCGCGGTCTCGAATCCGGCAAAGATCAAGTCTCCACGGATGTCCGCAACGTAGTTCAATCTCCCAAATCTGACCTAGTGGCCAGGGGCGTAGCTATCGATCTGCTCCAGATGGCCAAGCGAGTTGGCCCGCAGTGCGAAGCCACCGAACACGAAGATCTGTCCAGGGAGGAAGGTCTTGCCTTGGACAGCATCGTTGTTGGCGATTGAAGGGTCCATCAAACCTTTTGGGGATGGCACAGTGGAACTCTCAATGAAAGCACCAATGTCGGTGTCAAAACCGGCGGATCTCGGGTAGGGGGTCCCGAATTGTACGTCTAAGGTCGATGGTAACAGGAGACAGGGGACATGATGTTTACCCAGGTTCGGGCTCTCTCTATGGAGGTAATACCCTACGTCCTGCTTGATTGATCTTGATGAATGTGAGTATTACAAGAGTTGATCTACCACGAGATCGTAATCACTATACGCTAAAGGTCTAGTCTGGCTATGATTATGAGGATTCGGCCTATCTACGGACCTAGCCATGCGGTTTATATACACATGGGAGGGGTCTAGGGTTACACAAGGTCGGTTACAAAGAAAGGAATCTTCATAGTTGGTTTCCAAGCTTGCCTTCCATGCCAAGGAGAGTCCTATCCGGACACGGGTGGAGTCTTCGTTCTTTGTATCCTTACGGCCCATCAGTCCGTCCCGTATCTAATAGATCAGACACCCGAGGACCCCTTAGTCCAGGACTCCCTCACTTAGGGTTTTCCCCTTTTATCTACTCTACTATGATCTGCGTAGGTGCTTTCTATCGTACTAGCATTACTCCACCCTTCAAGCTAAACAACACAACACTCAAAATTCCAAAGCTTAGTTGTTCAAATATGATTGTGATATTGAAAGTGCAACTATCCCTAGGTGGTTTTGGTAATTCATAACAACATATAGCTCATTGAGCTAATGCTATTCCAAGATAATTATTTCCGGAAAGCTCAATGATTGGCATGGCATGGATATGAAAGTGGAACCCTCAAAATGCTAAGGACAATGGATTGGCTCAAGCTCAAAATCTCAAGACTCTTCTTTTCATATTTTAGTGATCCAAGATCACATTGAGTCCATAGGAAAAGCCAATACTATCAAGGAGGGATGAGGTGTTGCTCAATGAGCCTCTTGCTTCATGTGCTTAATGATATGCTCCAAAACCCTCAACTACTTTCCCATATCCACATATGACCTAAACTCTAAGCCAAACTCGGTCCTACCGATTTTTCCTATCCGGCGCCACCGAGTTTCAAATGTCATTAGCCACTGCCAAACCCTAGCAATTCGGTCCTACCGATAAGGATCTCGGTCCCACCGAGGTGGGGTTGCAAACTCTCTGTTTCCCTTTCGTAACTTTTCGGTCCCACCGAAAGAGCGACCACCGAGATTGCAATGTAAACTCAGTGTTTCCCCTTTGTAACTTTTCGGTCTCACCGAGTTCCACTCGGTCCCACCGAAAGAGCAAATCGGTCCCACCGAGTTTGCCTGACCAACTCTCTGGTTAGCTAATTACCAATCTCGGTCCCACCGAGTTTGTGTAATCGGTCTCACCGAGATTACGTTATGCCCAAACCCTAACCATATCGGTCCCACCGAGTTGCTTGTCAGTCCCACCGAAATTCCTAACGGCCACTAGGTTTACTACTTCGGTCAGACCGAGATTATTCATTCGGTCCCACTGAGATTGGAAATCTATGTAACGGTTGGATTTTGTGTGGAGGCTATATATACCCCTCCACCTCCTTCTCATTCGAGGAGAGAGCCACCAGAACACACACATCATTCCTACTCATATGTTCTGAGAGAAAACCACCTACTCATGTGTTGAGATCAAGACATTCCATTCCTACCATATGAATCTTCTAGCCTTCCCAAGTTGCTTTCCACTCAAATCTTCTTTCCACCAAATCCAAATCCTATGAGAGGGAGTTGAGTGTTGGGGAGACTATCATTTGAAGCACAAGAGCAAGGAGTTCATTACCTACACACCATTTGTTACTTCTTGGAGAGTGGTGTCTCCTAGATTGGCTAGGTGTCACTTGGGAGCCTCCGGCAAGATTGTGGAGTTGAACCAAGGAGTTTGTAAGGGCAAGGAGATCGCCTACTTCGTGAAGATCTACCGCTAGTGAGGCAAGTCCTTCGTGGGCGTTGGCCATGGTGGGATAGACAAGGTTGCTTCTTCGTGGACCCTTTGTGGGTGGTTGCTTCTTCGTGGACCCTTCGTGGGTGGAGCCCTCCGTGGACTCGCGCAACCGTTGCCCTTGGGTGGAGCCCTGTGTGGACTCGCGCAACCATTACCCTTCGTGGGTTGAAGTCTCCATCAACGTGGATGTAGGATAGCACCACCTATCCGAACCACGGGAAAAACATCCATGTCTCCAATAGCGTTTGAATTCTCCAAACCCTTCCCTTTATATTCTTGCAAGTTGCATGCTTTATTTTCCGCTGCCAATATACTCTTTGCATGCTTGCTTGAATTATGTGATGATTGCTTGACTTGTCCTAAAATAGCTAAAATCTGCCAAGAACTAAAATTGGGAAAAGGTTAAGTTTTTATTTGGTCAAGTAGTCTAATCACCCCCCCTCTAGACATACTTTCGATCCTACAGATATGATACTGATATTAGTTAACACACACATTTAATTGGTTAGCTAAAGGTCCCACTTGAGTTTCCAAATGCATGTCGCGACATATAGAGAGACAACATAATTGCATTTCTTTGTCACTTGTTGACTGTACTTTCTTGTCCATACCAAATTTTAGTTGTTATTTCAAAGCAAACATCGGTTGCTAACTACCCTTTGCGCGGTTTGCAGCTTCAGATCTGCCATCCCACTGCCACAGTCAACACTATAGTCATCATTCTTATAGTTTTCCCATTTTATGATGACCATGATCAGCCTACGTGGTTCGTGTCGTAATAGCACTTCTCCACCCATCAAGCTAAACAAGCTTAGTAGTACAAGTTCAAATATGATATTATGCTGATATTAGTAAAACTGATAGATGTTTAATTGGTCATCTAAATGTTGCTACTTTAGTTTGGAAATGCATGCGAGGCACATATGGAGAGACCGGAAGGAATAGTATTTCTCTATGCGCTCTGGTTCATCATGGGTGGGCAACCGACATTGTATAGAAAGACTTGTAATATCTTCAATCTGCTTGCTCTTCTGCTCTTCTTTAAGATGATCCTCTTCTCTTGTTTAATAAGTATGTTCCTTGTTGGGAAGAGTAGCAGAGACATTTGCGGTCGACTGGTCAGGTCGAGTTGTTCTCCCTTTGTATATTTTGAATCTGTCAGGTCAGGTTGACTTGTTCTTCTTTACTATATGTTGAAGCTGTCATCTGCGAAGTATCATCACTTCTGGAGCTCTCATATTTTGAGTAGTAAGCCACATTATATTAATGCACACACCAAATTACAGCATGCATGCCATCTCTCGGAAGAATTGCAGAGATAGCACAAAGGGGTTTACAGGGAGGCAGTATTGGATTAGAATCATTTCTGCATTACAAAGATAATCTCACTTGTTTTTATGTTTTCATGCATGTCAGGTATTGAACATTCTCAAAATGAATATGACAATGGGTGCATGAGAGGAATATTGCGGAACAATCCACAGGCTAACAAACTTGGCATGGTGGAGGATGGCCTATCTTATTCACCCATCAAGGTGCTTGCTCTAACTTGGCAAGGTTGTATTGGTCGCACATATTTTGCATCTGACATCTTGCATTACTTCTACTTTGTTACACCATCTGCTTAGTTTAAGCATCATATATGAGTATATGCCATACCTATCCATTTTCTATACCTATTCCATGTGTCGTCATACTATGTTTTTCTAGTCAAATGTTGTTCTTTCGTAATAGATGTCCAAAAGGAAGAGGGTGAGTGCAGATCCTCAAGGAGTACAAACTAGGTATTTGGAAAAGGCAGTGATACATGATAAATCAGATAGATCAGCAGCCACAGGAAACACAGGCCCAACTGTACCACACTTTACCCCTACTCCGCTGGCCAAACCCCTATTAGAACTGCTGAGAGCCCAGCATCAGGTACTTTCTATGATATCAATTCAAAATTTGAACTCCTAAATTTCTGCATGTGCCTTACCTTCTCTCTTGTATGAAAACTAATTTCAGATGAATCTCCTTGCTCAAAGGAGCATAGGATCTCACAACAATACTGGGCTCTGCATTGCTCTTGTCAGTACCTCTTGCCCTTTGTCAGCATACTTACACTCATTGTTGTTTGATTATGTAGTATCACTGTAAATGTTCACTTCTTTATCCTCCCTTTGCTTGAAATTATAAGATCTATATTTACTCTTAGATAAATGTAGAATTAACACAATGGTTATGAAGTATTGTATTGCTCATGTAAGTACTTGTTGTCATGTACTCCCTTTGTATCGAATTAATTGTTGATCAATTGGTTGTATTTAGAACTTAATAGTGCTAGATACGTCCATTTGAGCGACAAGTAATAACAGACGGTGGTGGTATTACTATACTTGCATCGCGAGATAGTTGATTGTCTAGCATTACTCTGCATCTTATCTGCCCTGCCCTCCACTTTCTCCAAATTATCATATCTACATTTACTCTTACCAAAATGTTGAATAAAGCCAATGCTGCTGCACACGTTGATGTCTGCATTCCTCTTGTCAGTACCTTTTGCCTTGTAACCCTGTACTTAATTAATTGTTATTTGATTATGTATCATCAGTCTGCACCTGAGCTTCATTTCTGTTTCTTCCAATATTATTTGATCTATATTTACTCTTTGCAAAATGTAGAATAATGGCAACACTTATAAAGAATTTTCTTTGGGGAATTTATTGAATTATCCTTCCATCAACATGGAGAAGGGCTTTGTCCATCCCGTGTTAACATGTAATGTAAGTTCATCCTTCTCAAGACTTCAAACTTTGTTCTAGTATAGAGTTGGATAGGCATCATTTCCTCCACTACTGTTTACTTTGCTTTTTTACATCTGATTGGATGTTTGCAATAACTACCAGTTTTAAATTGTAGTTGTAAAAACATGTTCCTTATGCAGAACATATCCATTTATTTTCTTATATAATTGTGAAACCTGTTACGTGTCTCCTTGTTTCTCTTTCAGAGTCGTATCTCTTATGCCAGGCAAAACTTTAGGGAAGATAGTGAGCCAAATCATATTGAGGACAGCGAGATGACGCCAAGGTCCTGTCTTGATGAAGATAGTGAGCCGAAGCTACTCGCTAGTAGGTGTGAGACAACCTCTATGAAGTCGATGCCTCAATTAGTTCAACTTCTTCAGTCTCAACTTAAATCGGAGAGGCTTGCTTCGGCTCAGCTCTGACTTCAAGTCAAAGATGCACAGAAGATGTTAGAGGATTGCCTTGCGCACTATGGTGCCATATAGCTAGGGATGGAGCATCTATCGTTGACACAACTGAGGTCTCATCAGCTTGTTCGGCTGCTTGTGGAGCCCGTCCTAGCTAGGCCTAGTGCCTTCTAAAGTGCTCTCAGTTTTGTATATTCTTTTGACGGCATGTTTATATGCACTAGTGGCGACCTTTCATGCCCAGTGTATGTAATCCGCGGTCACGTTGCGCTTTATTATCACCGGTAGCGAACTTTGATTCCCAGTGGATGTAATATGTCGTAATTTCTTTATTGTATAGTCTAGGTTTATTATTTGGTTGGTATGTTGTAATTTAGGCCGGAAGGTTCAGTGGATCTCAGTGTTGTCGGTTTTCAGGCCGGCCCGTTACTCATATGGGCCAAAACGTGGGCCTATAATCATCTTGGGGCGTTAGCAGGTCTAAACCTATAGTAGTTTCCCGCCTTTAACAGGACGAGTAAAGTTCTAGCCAGCTGGGCCAGAGAATACCATGGGCTTTTAACATGCTAAGACCTAGATTGGGCCAGTGTTGGGCCGAAAGATTCACGGGCCAATAGAGGGTGAAACTTCCTAAGGCCCATGTTTGGCCCAAATAGGATGAGCAGTTAACAGGCAAAAATATATCTCGGGCCTGTTTGGCCCAATAAAATTATGGGCTTTAAGCAGGCTGGTATCCACGCAGGCCATAGGCCCAAAAGTGTCACGGGCCATTATCAAATGGGTTGTAAGCAGGCCGGATTCAATGCGATCTGTAATTAGGCCCAACTATTTCACGGGCCATTAACAGGCCGATAGGCCTATTGGGCTAAAATTTATCCACAAAGAATATGGGCCGTTAAGAGGCCTAAAGTTACATCGGACAAGAAATAGCCCAGTTTCTGCATGGGCCGTTAAAGGGCCTAAAGTTAAACCGGGCCAACAACGTCCCAGATGCACCATGAGCCGCTAACACGCCGGAACTATTACCGGGCCGAACTAGTTAACAGGCATTTAACAGGCTGAAATACAAACATGTCTTAGAATGGGCCCAAAAGAATAGTGGCATGTTAGCGGGCCTGATTCGATATGGGTCATAATTTGGCCCAAAACACGGCAAGCT
Organism: Triticum aestivum; assembly: GCF_018294505.1. NCBI lineage: Eukaryota > Viridiplantae > Streptophyta > Magnoliopsida > Poales > Poaceae > Triticum > Triticum aestivum. The sequence goes on from NC_057809.1 coordinate 414,095,008, forward strand.
GTGAACGGGCCTGATCTACTATGGGCCTTAATTTGGCCCAAAACATGGCAGGATGTTAATGGGCCAGCCCAGTAGTGTCTGAAAATACATGGTGGGCCTTTAGCTGGGCCAGCCTTTTCACCAGAATGGGCCTCTGTTAGGTCATTCCACGTGTCGACGTATCATAGGCGCCTCCTGTCCAATGAGTGGATGACATCTGTCCCAACGGTGAGCAAACATGTGTTTCCTCCGGCCAATGAGAATTTTACACGTGGAAAATCCGAATTGGCCCGGGTTGTTAAAGCGTTATCGGATCCAAAAGCGGACCCGATAGCTTAACGGCGACCCATTACGGTCGATGCCATGTGTCGGTCACCCTTGAGGAAAGCACTTCTATGACACACAATTTATCGACATGGAAGTGGACACTTCCGTGATGATAATTTTGGTAATGTCATGGAACACTTCTACGACAGCACAGGTATGACTATCTTGATTCTGTCATAAAATCGTCATGGATGTACATGCATGACAAAAAATGTGACCTACTGTGACAAACATGTATCATCACGGAAGTGTATTTTTTTTGTAGTGTTAGAAGCCATTGGAAGAGTGGAGAAAATGGTGAAGGAGGAGATGGGGGAGCGGCGGAGGGGTGCGATTCTTGCCTGCTATCTGTCTGGCCTTGTTTAAATAGTGGGCGGATGGTAGGAGCTTGGCCAGCGGCTGGCCTCGTTTAAACTAAGGGTGGACAGGAGGAGCTCAGCCGGCATTGCATTTAATTCTGGCCCGCTCATGAACGGATGTGTGGCCGGAGTAGGTTTCTCGGTTTGCATGCGGGTTAAATGGAGGCGTTTGATGGAGGCGACGTGGCGTGTTCAGCCAGGCATGCTGCGGGTGGCGCAGTACTATTCGATTTGACAGTGGGCAGCGCAGTTCCCGATACGGCTTTAATGCACACGAGGGAGAGGGTAGTGGTTCCCAAAATGTTGAACGGCCAATGATGCATCCTCCTCCAATTAGCTTCGTGAATGCATGAGGGAAGTAATGGGAGGAGGAATGGGAAAAGAGGCAGCACAATGTGAATGCAACACAGTTTGCACTCATATAAAGGCGCCCCTCCATTCCAATGCATCTAGCACATCATATGCACCTAAGCATTTGCCTAAGCACTTACACTAAGCGCAAAAGCTCTCACTCCATACCCATGGCGGCGATGCGCGCGAGCGGCTGTGCCAGATGATCCACGATGCCGGCATGCGGCATGGTGTCGAGGATCGTCTCCAGACGGTGTTGGCGGCCGGCTGGTGGATGAGCATCGTCGACGCCAGCTATGACTCTTAGTTGGACCAGATGATCGTTGCCACCACCAAAAAGTTCTCCATCGTGAAGAAGCTCGCGGACGATATCACCATACTCCTCCAGCCCGCGCTCTCGGGCTCCTCATTGCCTACCACCCTAATCGGCCTCCATGGTCAGAAACTCTTTCAAGCACTGGTGGCCTTGCGACTGCCCACCGACGCCACAAAGAATGTCCACCTGGAGGTCGCACTCGCCGCGAGGCGCCTCACCCTGCAAGAATTCGTCGACCTACACATCCACGTGTACGAGCTAATCATGTACATAGGTATCTACGAGGCCAGTGAGGACGCTACGATGTTGGCCTTCCTCAACCAGCTGGAAGCCTTGGATGCCTTTGCTGAGAAACACCTTGACCTCGCCACAAAAGTCGTCGCTCCTTAGCTGCCGGTCGGTGACCCCTCGCACTGAGTTGAGGAGGAGGAGGTCGTAAGTTGATGGATGCATCTTTCTTCTTGCCTCCTGTAACTACCACTGTGACCGCATCATCGTGGCCTTAATTCTTATTGTGCCATTGCATTCTCGTTCCAGTCAATACAGACATGTGCGATCCATTTGCTTAATTATATGCATAACTGTAACTAGTACTCCATCCGACAATTTATAAGTTGTGCTTACTTTTTCCATCAAGTTCGTGCAACGCACGGGCATCTTGCTAGAAACACTAGAACATGTCGGACCACATGTGACCAAACCGACGATACGCCAACCTTGCTACTACCCTGCTTATCTGGCGATAAAAGCCCCGCCCTAGCGTTTCCAATCATTATTTCTATCTCTCGATCGTGCCAAGGAGCAGAACCAAATGTTACAATTTATACATGTTTCTCTACTCCTACTCCTATAAAAGACTCAGTTGGTGATGGTGGTGTGTCTGCCATCCGTCATTTCTGGCCATTAGATATGCATCTAACGGCTGTGAGATAAGTTGTGGCATTTTTGAAACAATAGCCCACTTCTCTGCTCCAATTTGCAGAAAACCCCTTATTGTCTTGAAAGCAACCACATCCCTCCCTCACCTCGTCAAAACAGCCAAAGAAATATATTTTGAGTGAAAAGTAATATATTTTTAGTGGTATATATGTATATCAAAACAAGAGTGTTTTCTTTCAAGTTTGTGAACAAGTACTACTATTCTACTACTTTGGATCCGTCGCAATGCACGGGCACATTGCTAATAAAAGGAAAAGGCCTACCGCGTTTGCGTCGCACCGCCACACGCCCGGGAATTGGGAGTACTCCATGGCCCATCCGACACGCCACATAGCTAGGGAAGGTGTGTTGCTAGCATTTTCACTTTCATGTGGGACCACAGTTGAGCAAACCGACTATTGGCAAACCGCACCCCACTCGCCGCGTTGGAAAACAGCAACAAGGAGGAGAAGATCTAGTTGTAGCACAGAAGCCAAGAAATTTGGTGTCAGATGGGGCTCATTGATAGAGTAGGAGCATTCCGTACTACTACTCCTACTAGTATGAAGCTTGAACTACAACTAGTACTACCACTATACAACTAGGTACGTGCACGACACAACATCGTAGGAACAAAAAACAGGAAGATCTTGTTTTGGGTGATTTGTCTTTTTTTCAGTCGACGTAGTATGAATAATATGATGTGGGGGGCACCCATGAAGATTATGTGGCTTGGTTGCATGGCTAGGAAAGGCTAGAGAAAAATAAATAGGTAATGTGTTTAGAGTGCACTCCACTAAATAGATATAGTTTGCATCCATTGCAACGCACGGTCCAGCACATTGGCAGTAGTAAGAAACAAATTCCAGGTTTGGCACGAGTTCGTACTGCGGGAGCACCACAAGGCCTACCGCAGGAGTTACATTTCCCTCTCGGGGCCCACGGGACCTGAAAGTGCGTTAAGTCGACTAGAGGAGGGTGAATAGGCGATTTTTATGAATTCTTCACTGAGGAATTTCAGGGTGAGGAAATTCCTAAGCGAAGAACTACTTGCAGCGGAATAAGTACTCAGATGCAGACATGACATAACATAAACATGGACATCATGATGAATTGGAAACAAAACACAGAGTACAGAAAGCGTACGCACAGGATAAAACAGAATGAAGACAAACAGACTGAAGAAATTGAACTGGGGAAATTGAGAATGTATTCAGTCAAAGTCTTCAAACAGATATGAATAGGTACACAACACAGTAATGAAGAAATGAAAGGGTTGAGGAAATAGAACCGGTAAGCTCGGTGAAGACTATGATTTGGTAGACTAGTTCCAACTGATGTGACAGTTGTACGTCTAGTTAGAGCGGCTAGGTATTTAAACCTGAGGACACACAGTCCTCACTGTATTCTCCTTGAACTAAGGTCACACAGACCTCGTCCAATCACTCGTGGTAAGTATTCATGTGACTTCCAAAACTTCACAGACTCGGTCACTCAGCGATCCACAATTCCTCTTGGATGCTCTAGACCATGACGCCTAACCGTCTGGAGGATGCACAGTCCTCAAAGGTAACAAGCGTTGGTTCCACACAGGAACAATCTCTTCAGTGATGCTCAATCACTTTTGGTTTGTAGGTGTTTGGTTTGGGGTTTTGGGTTTTTCCTCACTTGATGATTTTTGCTCAAAGTCCTTGGAGGATGGGATGCTTGTCGGTGTCAAAATCGGCGGATCTCGCGTAGGGGGTCCCGAACTGTGCGTCTAAGGCGGATGGTAACAGGAGGCGGGGACACAATGTTTACCTAGGTTCGGGCCCTCTCGATGGAGGTAATACCCTACTTTCTGCTTGATTGATCTTGATGATATGAGTATTACAAGAGTCAATCTACCACGAGATCGTAGAGGCTAAACCCTAGAAGCTAGCCTATGATTATGATTGTTCTTGTCCTACGGACTAAACCCTCCAGTTTATATAGACAGCGGAGGGGGCTAGGGTTACACAGAGTCGGTTACAAGGGAGGAGATCTACATATCCGAATTGTCAAGCTTGCCTTCCATGCAAAGGAGAGTCCCACACGGACACGTGACGAAGACTTCAATCTTGTGTCTTCATAGTCCAACAGTCCGGCCAAAGGATATAGTCTGACTGTCCGAGGACCCCCTAATCTAGGACTCCCTCAGTAGCCCCTGAACCAGGATTCAATGACGATGAGTCCAGCGCACAGATTGTCTTCGGCATTGCAAGGCGGGTTCCTCCTCCGAATACTCCATAAAATATTTTGAACACAAGGATAGTGTCCGGCTCTGCAAAACAAATTCCACATACCACCGTAGAGAGTACAATATTTCACAAATCTAATCAGCTGACAACTTTTCATAACGTGACATCACGCCATGGCCCGGTCATTATTCGAACCGTTTTTCTCAACCAGCTACTGCATATATTGCGAGGTGGTTTTATTGGCACGTCTTGTCGAAGGAGAGATCGTGTCCCCTTATCATGGGATTCTCATCAATACGAGTGTGGGTAACCCAACCGCGCCATCAATCACGGCGCTTGGGGAATAAGCAAATTTACCAGGCAAGTGGGGAGGCGCAGAATCCCTGCTGCCTTTATAAGGGGACAAGGACTCCTCCTTTTCACCCACGCCTTATTATTCCCGATCCATTCCCCCTCGCCCGAGCTCCAGCGCCCGAGCGTTCGTCTTCTCCGCCCACAAAGGCCTTCCGAGAGTGTCTGGATCCGGAGCAAGAGGCAAGTGGATGGCCCCTACCATACAGGAGAAGCATATCAAAAAGCTTCGGGAGGCCGGGTATCTGGCTGAAAAAATCGGCCACCGTCTCCCGACGGCAGGACTGATCGTCCCCACTCCGGAACCCCAAGAGAGGGTTGTATTCCTCCCTCATTTTGTCCGCAGGCTGGGGTTTCCCCTCCACCCGTTCGTTCGCGGCATCATGTATGATTACGGGATCGAATAATGACCGGGCATTCTGCTGAGGGGTATAAGGAGCAGATAACTCATGAGTAATACCAAGTTCATCAAGATAGTCATCAAGACTAGTGTTCTTGAACTCAATTCCATTGTCACTTCTGATGTGCTTGATCTTCACACCAAAGTTGGTTGAAGCCCTCGAGGAAAACCATTTGAAGACTTCCTGCACTTCAGTTTTGTAAGTGATGATGTGCACCCATGTATAACGAGAATAATCATCAACAATGACAAAGCATTTGTGAATGTGGCATAATGAGTAGGGCCAAAGAGATCCATGTGAAGCAATTCAAATGGACGAGTGGTAGTCATGATGGTCTTTGAGGGATGCTTGGCCTTGGTCATCTTTCTAGCTTCACAAGCTCCACACAAATGGTCCTTGAGGAGTTTTACACCCTTGAAGCCAATGGCTTGCTTCTTCTTCGCGAGCGTGTGCAAATTCCTCATGCCATCGTGACCAAGTCATCGATGCCATAGCCAACCTTCTGAAGCTTTTGGAAGTAGACATGTAGCAGATTGTGGTCATGTAGAGAAATCAACAATATACAAATCTCCTCTCCTAAAGCCTTCGAAGACTTTGGAATTGTAAGCTTCCATGATCACAACACAACGATACTTGCCAAATACAACAACCATATCAAGATCACAAAGCATTGAGACAGACATGAGGTTGAACCCTAAGAACTCGACAAGCATGACTTTGTCCATGTGTCAATCCTTTGAGATTGCAACCTTACCTAGACCCAATACCTTGATTTTGCCTTTGTCAGCGTAGGTGATATGCTTCAGATGCGATGGAGATAAAGCAGTGTCCATCAACAAGCTCCTGTCACCAGTCATGTGATTTGTACATCCACTATCAAGGACCCACTCAGTGGCTTTGGGTTGATCATCCTGCAGATGAATTTGTGTAGCTTATGAACTCATATACTTCATTAGTGAAGAATATGACATCAAATTCATCAGATCAGTTTCATCAAGTGATAGAGCAGGTAAAGTAATGTGAGGACGTGAGAAATGAAAAAATCATTTCTTCATGATTAGCTTGTGTCCTTTCAAGCATATTCAGGTCTTTAGCAAATTCTTCACACATTTAGGTTCGTCTGGAGACCTGACCCTGCATAAGAAGTTAGTTCTTTTTCTTCACCACCCACATCTAAAGGGGTGGCAAAGAGTTCATCACTCTGTGAGCTCCATAAGAGAAAGGTGGCATAGATGTCAATCCACTTCGTTTCACATAAGAGGGGTCAGGGTAAGCATATGAGTAAGCAGAGAAATTCTTCGAGGATTTATGTACATAATGATTTGAAGAATAATGCACATATCCATAATCCTTAGCCTTTCCTTGCAAAACAGAGGTGTTAGCACGATGATGTTCATATGAGGACTTTGATCCATGTGAGGAATGTGGTCCCTATGAGGACTTGGATCCATATGAAGACTTTGGTCCATATGAAGAATTTGATTTGGGGTTCCTATTCTTCACACGTGGTGTCATGATGACATTCACATGAAGACTTTCAAGGCACCTTTTGGGAACCCAGATTTTCTTCAGAGGAGGACCGTTCCTGTAGTTAGTGCCAACATATCTAGCAAATACTTCACCATTCTGATTTTTGAACAGTTCATAATTGGAGCCAAATGACTCATCGTAAGAATATGAAGATTCACATGTAAAGCAAGATAAAGTAGATGGATCCACTAAAGGTCCCTTTGCAGCAACCCATAAGGTTTGGGGATACTGCTCAGGTTTCCAGTAGGTCCCATCAGCATTGAGTTTCCTCTCAAAGGAAATACCCTCTTTCCTAGGGTTCCTGTTGAGGATCTGCTTCTTAAGCACATCACAAAGAGCATGATGCCCTTTGAGGCTTTTGTACATGCCTGTCACATACAATTCCTTCAGCCCTGCATGGTCAGTGATACTAGCAGGATCCTCAAATGAGGAATTAGTGATAGCAGAGACAGTTGAAAATTTTGCACCAATAGAAGCATTTGAACTTTCAGGTGAAGAATTAGCAGATTCACGTTCAATGCACTTCAAACATGGAGGAATAAATTCTTCCTGAGTAGCATTGATTTATTGAGCAAGTAATGGATCACGCTCCTTCTGAAGATCTTCATAACTCACTCTTAACTTTTCAAGATCTTGCTTTCTTTGAAGAAATTCATAAGAAAGCTTCTCATGATCAGATAAGAGAGTATTATGATGACTCTAAAGATTATCAAACTTAGTCTAAAGTCTCTGAAGATTTTCAGTCAAAGTTTTAGTGCAATCCATTTCATCACCCAACATATCATCGCTTTTGTCTAGCATATTTTGAACTTTTTCAAGAGCCTTTTGTTGTTTCACAACAACCTTACCAAGTTTAGAATAACTAGGCTTGAGGTTTTCATCAGATTCATCCTCACTTGATTCAGAGGAGGGATATTTGAGTACCTTTGCACCTTTTTCCATGAAGCAATAGGTGGGAGCGTAGTCATTATCGATGTTGTGAGTGGTGTTGGGGAGGTCCTTTTCCTCAGAGTTGAAGATGGACTTGCTGACGAACACGATAGCGAGGGCTAGGCTCGCCACACTAGAGTCTGACTCCTCAGATTCCTCCTCTTCCTCATTTTCCTCAGATTGAGCCTCAGAGTCCATTTCCTTGCCAATGAATGCCCGAGCCTTCTTGGAGCTGCTCTTCTTGTGAGATGAAGACCTTAAAGGTTTTGATGAAGAGGACTTTGAAGATTTATTCTTCTTTGAATCATCAGAACTGTAGTCCTTGCACTTCTTCTTCTTTTATTCATTTTCCCACTGAGGACAATCTTGAATGTAGTGACCGGGTTTCTTGCATTTGTGGCAAAGCCTCTTCTTGTAATCACGGGATGAGGAATCTGATCTTAAGTCATCACTTCTTGAGGATTTTCCAAAATGACCACGTCTTGAGAACTTCTAGAATTTCCTCATGAGCATTGCTAGCTCCTGGCTCAGTTCTTCAGGATCACCAAGGCTGCTACCAGAATCCTCACCTTCAGATTCAGACACGGCCTTGGCCTTCAGAGCTCGTGATCTGCCATTGCTTGGTCCATAGAGATCTCTCTTCTTAGCAAGATGGAACTCATGAGTGTTTAGCCTCACGAGGATATCAGTGGGATCAAGTGACTTGTAGTCTCCACGTTCTTGTATCATCAGTGCAAAGGTGTCAAATGAGGAATCAAGCGATGAAAGAAATTTCTTCACCACCTCGTGGTCGGTGATGTCAGAGGCACCAAGTGCTTGAAGCTCATTCGAAATGGTAGTGAGGCGATCGAAGGTTTGCTAAACATTTTCATTGTCGAGTCTTTTGAAGCGGTTGAAGAGATTGCAAAGAACGTCAACTCAAGAGTCATGTCGTGTTGAGACACCTTCATTGACCTTGGACAGCATGTCCCAGATAAGCTTTGCTGTCTCCAAAGCACTCACTCTGTCATACTGCCCTTTGCTCAGATGGCCATATATGATGTTCTTCGCTTGAGAGTCGAGTTGCTTGAATCTCTTCACATCAGCAGCGTTGATGGTAGGAGTGATAGAGGGAACGCCATTTTCCACAATGTACGAGAGATCGTTGTCAATTGCCTTAAGATGCATGCACATCTTATTCTTCTAGTAGGGGTGGTCCGTTCCATCGAAGGTACGACACCCAGTAGAGACCTTGATCATACCTGCGGTTGACATAACTAAAACTCCACGCGGGTAAACCAAAATCACACAGAACAAGGGAGTACCTTGCTCTGATACCAATTGAAAGTGCGTTAAGTCGACTAGAGGGGAGGGTGAATAGGCGATTTTTATGAATTCTTCACTGAGGAATTTCAGGGTGAGGAAATTCCTAAGCGAAGAACTACTTGCAGTGGAATAAGTACTCAGATGCAGACATGACAAAACATAAACATGGACATCATGATGAATTGGAAACAAAACACAGAGTACAGAAAGCATAAGCACGGGATAAAATAGAATGCAGACAAACAGACTGAAGAAATTGAACTAAGTAAATTGAGAATGTCTTCAGTCAAAGTCTTCAAATAGATATGAACAGGTACACAACACAGCAATGAAGAAATGAAAGGGTTGAGTAAATAGAACTAGTAAGATCGGTGAAGACAATGATTTGGTAGACCAGTTCCAACTGTTGTACGTTTGGTCAGAGCGACTAGGTATTTAAACCTAAGGACACATAGTCCCGGACACACAGTCCTCACTGTATTCTCCTTGAACTAAGGTCACACAGACCTCGTCCAATCACTCGTGGTAAGTCTTCAGGTGACTTCCAAACCTTCACAGACTCGGTCACTCGGCGATCTACAATTCCTCTTGGATGCTCTAAACCATGACGCCTAACCGTCTGGAGGATGCACAGTCCTCAAAGGTAACAAGTGTCGGTTCCACACAGGAACAATCTCTTCAGTCATTCTCAATCACTTTGGGTTTGTAGATGTTTGGTTTGGGGTTTTGGGTTTTTCCTCAGTTGATGATTTTCGCTCAAAGTCCTCGGAGGATGGGATGCTCTCAGTGACAAGTGTCAGTTTCTTGCGGAGCAACCAACCAGCCAGTGGTTGTAGGGGGCAGCTATTTATAGCCTAGGGAGCAGCCCGACATGATAAGACATAAATGCCCTTCAATGATATGACCGTTAGGTGGGTAGATATTTTGGGACAGCTGGCGCGTATCACAGCAACGGTCGGAAATTTGAGGCATCAAATTCCTCAGGGCTATCATGTTCCTCACTTGTAGGCAATCCGCACTGGCGAATTCCTAACTCCTCAGTCAGGACAAGTTCCTCAGAGACCAGAAGAACTTTGTCTCTATCACTGAAGAAATTGACTGAACTGTATGAGATTTCCAATGGCTTCACTCGAAGGGATTGGTAGGTGTAGGATTTTCAGTTGAGCATCACTTGGAACTTTTCCTTAGTTTTACCTCGACCCTCTTAACAGTATGGTGTTTCCTATGACTCAAGAAAGAGAAAATGAAACTATGAAAACAAAAGTCTTCACGCTTCATGTTCCTCGCATGCATATCAAGTCTTCATGGTCACACCAATTGCTTCACTTTCAGAGTCTTCAGAAATCCAGAGTCTTTAGTTGAAGACATTCATTTTTAGGGGTCGACTTTCTCTATAAATATCAAAATCCTTATAGACTTATAGTCCTGTGTACACTCACAAACGCATTAGTCACTTAACCTATAAGTCTTCAATACACCAAAATCACTAAGGGCCACTAGATGCACTTACAGGACCGAGCTTCGATGGCTTAGTGCACCGGCCTATGAGTCAATGACATGAGGACCTTAAATGTGGCTGGCGCACATGTCATTCTCATGGTGGTGGCGTGGTTCCCGACTCACTCGTTCGGGATGAACCTGCCGGTGGTGGTGTGGCCGTGGCGAGGGTGCCATAGCTCGGCATCGGGGCATTACGAGGCATAGATGGCCACGCCGGTGGGTACTACCTATAGTATAGAAGTACTCCAGCTGAGGATTGATGCCCGGGACGAAATGTGTCATAGCCGCTGGATGAAAATTTGATGGTGCGGGAGTACGGATCGGAGCATAGGAGCGGAGCAGGCAAGCCGCGTCCAATCGGTTGTGGCTATGGTAGAAACTTGATGGTCGCCGCAGTTCAGCTAGCCTGCATGTCATGCACACAAAGGCAGAGGAGCGGTGGGGTCGAGAGGGATGAGGCGCACGTCGGGGGACGTCGTGCCGTGGGTTGGAGCAGCATCGTGGGAATCGCGTGTGGTAGTGGTAGCAACGTGATGGTCCCCGTGGTTCAACTTCCATGGACAAGCTGTCATGTCTACTGACACATGCATTGCATACCGCTCACTGCAAGGAGAAGTAGTAGAGAAAACTTGTTCCAAAGATACCACTTTTCCGATAAAATTCTCGAGATATCATTAGTTTTTACACATCACTACAAAAAAATGCACTTCCGTGATGACGCGTGTTTGTCACAGAAGGTCACGTTTTCTGTCATGCATATACATCCATGAAAATTTTATGACAGAATCAAGATAGTCATACATGTGCTGTCGTAGAAGTGTTCCATGACATTACCAAAATTATCATCACGGTAGTGTCCACTTCCATGACGATAAATCATGCGTCACATAAGTGCTTTCGTCAAGGGTGACCGACACGTGGCATCCACCGTAACGGAACACCGTTAAGCTATCGGGTCCGGTTTTGGATCCGATAACCCGTTAACAGCCCCGACCAATGGGGATTTTCCACATGTAAAATCATCATTGGCTGGAGCAAACACGTGTCGGCTCACCGTTGGGACAGATGTCATCCACTCATTGGACCCAAAGCGCCTATGATACGTCGACACGTGGCACGGCCCAACAGAGGCCCATTCCTATGAAAAGGTCGGCTTGTTTGACTTGGTCAAAAGGTGGCGGGCCAGCCCACGGCAAGCCTTTTAACGGCATGTTCTCATATAGCCCATTTACAGCCCGCTAACCCAGGGCATGTTTATGGCCTATCCGAATTAGGCCCAGTATCGTCATCTGGGCCGTCCAATATAATTCCAGCCCGTTTTAACTTTTGGCCCATGTATGGCCCATGACGTCTTTCGGCCCATATGAGGCCCTTAGTAACTCTCGGCCCATTAACGGCCCGTGGTAAAACTGGCCTGTAATGAACAGTGTATCACTTTTTACCCCCATTAACGGCACGTGGTGAAACTAGCCCGTAATGAATAGTGTGTCACTTTATACCCATTAACGGCCCATTATTCCGTTGGGCCGTTTCCTGCCCATGTTATATTTCGACCTTATCAGGGCCCATTTATTCTTGGGCTCATTTCCAGCATTCGTTTACTTACGGCCCGTTACTGTCATTTTCTGCTTGTGGTCCAAATTCAGCCTGTGGTTACAGTCAGCCCGTTTGTGGCCCGTTAATACGTTGGGCCGTTTTCATAGCGTCATCAAATACGGACGATTAACGACGGCCCGTTATGGTCAGCCCATGAACGGACGATTTCAACTCTAGCCCATTTACGGCCATAATGTGGTCTGTTATTGGCCCATGTTTGGCCAACCGATCATACAGCCCGGAGAAGGCCCATTGATGATACGGCCCGTAGAAGGCCCATTGTGACTACGGCCCGTATAAGGCCCATTGTTTCTACGCCCCATAGAAGGACCATTGTTTCTATGGCCCATAGGAGGCCCATGTTAACTACAGTAAATATGTAGCCCAAGGTTATTGTGGCCTAGTTTTAAAAAATAGGTTATTGCGGCCACTAGCAAACCACGGAAAAAGAACTGCACTGACTACAAGAAAACAAATAAACAAGACAATAAGGAAATAAATTAGCAAGCAGCTTACACTAGGCTATCACGGCTATTACACATATTACATCCACTGGGCATCAAAGTTTGCCACCAGTGCAAATATAGGGAACAAAGCAGCATATAAACGCCGCAGCAAAACATGTCCAGAACTAAAACCACTTTAGAAGAGCTCAAGAAACAATATCCTGGGTACCCATAATGCTGGCAAGATGCTTAGCAAGCTTATTAACTTTCTCTTGTTTGGCGCTTAAATCCTCCGGCACTTGCTGTTGCACCAGAAAGTATGCATCTGAATTCTGCAGGGACTTCCTCAGTCCTTCGGCTTCCTATTGCATAACATCTGATTGATTTCTTTCAACTTGAAGTTGAGACTCAAGAAGCCGAACTGATTCAGGCAGCGAGTTTGAAGAGCTGGTGCCAGCAATAGTAGCCAGTAACTCGAACACTACATCAAGACAGGACTTTGGGGTTGTCTCAGTGTCTTCAATATAGTTTTTATCAGCTTTCTTGAAGACCAACATGGATGTCTCACTATATTGAACCTTATCTGCATTACTTCCTTTACCATTGCATAACGGGGTACTCTTCTCCAATATTTTATCCGCGTTCTAAAAGAGAAACAAACAAACACATCACAGGTTTACAATGTAGTATACGAAACTCATTTTGGTAAACCAGTTCAGTAGTAAGGTGGACAGGATAACAGCATGAAACAAACATATATCTATGTAGTATGGTCACTATATGGTATATATCATTCTAGTTTATGTTGCCAAATCAAGATAGATACAGTTCGAATCATATCTATTTAAGACAAAGCAGCACAGACAGAATATAAGTGTGGGAAACTACACGGCAATCACAACACTTGTAATGTGCATGGCATGAGAACAGAACTGTTTATTCAATTGAAACTAAAATCAACATAGAGCAAGTTACAACAGCAAACACGTTAAAGAAACAGGTTTAAAACATACCTGTTGCACCATTGGAGTTTCAATTGTATCCTTCAAATTTGAAATCAGTTAGTATGAGTAAATACAGTGATGCAAGAGCAAGGTAGTATGAAGCATAACTACGGAACCTGACCTGAGAACAATTCTTCTTTTGCTTTAAGCGTTGACTTGGGGTTCGGAGTGGTGGTCCTCGTGCTTTGGGAACTGTTGTTGCCTTACAAACTGCTCGTGTTTGGGTGCTCTGTGGTGGATACGGTGTTGTGTCAACGGGAACTGGGTTACTATCTGCTGGGGTTGGGGTTAGAAGGGGTGTAGCTAGTTCTCTGTCCAACTGGGTAGGGGTACAATCTGCGTGAGTCTGGGTTATGTGTGGTGGGGCTGGTTCTTGGGTAAGTACAACCGTGGTTCTATCTACATCGACAGGTAGCACGATCTTTTCTGAAGACCATGTTTTTACTCCCGCGGATACTGCCATCACCCCCTCCAATTTAAATGGCTGATAAACAAGAAAAGGAATTGAATGTACAGACATTGTAAGATAGACAGGTGCAATGGATAGTAGGGAAGAAAACAGGGCATGAAATAATTCACAATAATGTGGTCTAACCAAACAGAATAGCAGGACATAATTTCACATATATGATGGCTAATTAAACAGGATTGCATGACACAATTTCACATGTACGATGGCTAACTAAACAGGATAGAATGACATACTTCAAAATATGATGATTATGTAAACAGGGTGACATGATATAACTATACGATGTGTCTATTAAAGTGGTTGGCATGCCATAAATCACAAACATGTCGTCGATGGAAACATGATGGCATGATATAATTCATGGACATAATTCAAAATATGATGACCATGTAAACAGGATGAGATGATATAACTATATTATGTCTTTGGAAAATGGGTTGGCATGCCACAATTCAGATACATGCCGTCTATGTAAACATCATGACAGGATATAATTCAAATATATGATTTATATACTAAGGAAGTGAGCAGAGGGCAATCGCATATATGATGTGTCAACTAAGGAGATGGCATTCAATATCATGTATATGATGTAAAAACTAAGCATTGCAATACATCAAATGCATGATATGAGTAATATAACTCTGCCAAGTTTGAGCATACACCTCAGGGGGATAATAGGACTGGTCATCTGCCTCTGAATCCTCCTCTGAAGAGCTATCTGTAACCAGCAAGATATCTGCTTCAGCAGGTAGCATTGTCTGCTCTGAAGACCTTATTTTCACTCCAGATTTCTCCATCACCAATTCAAATGGCTGATGCACAGGAAGAGCAGTTGAGTATACAAACATTGTCAACAAAAGCAATGAGAGATACAAAAAAAGGACGGCATGATATAATTCACATATATGACGCTTGGCTAAACAGCATAGCATTGCATAATTCACATATATAATGCCTTGCAACAAGATAGCATTGCATAATTCACATATATAATGTCTTGCAACAAGATGGGACTGCATAATTCACATATATGGTAATTAGACACTAAACAGGTGGCATTCACACAAAGCGTGTCTAAACTAAGCAAATGACATAGCAATGCAAGATACCATACACACGATATGAGCAACATAACCTGCCAAGTTAGACCATGCACCTCGGGGGTCAATAGGACTGGTCATCTATCTCTGAATCCTCCTCTGAGGAGCTATCTGTAACCAGCAAGACATGCGCTTCGTCAGATAGCATTGTCTTCTCTGAAGACCTTGTTTTGACTCTAGATTTTTCCATGACCGTGTCGAATGGATGATGCACATGAAGAGTAATTGAATGTACTATAATTATTGACAAATTTAACACGTAATAAAAAATGATGTCATGATATAATTCACATATAAGATGACTGGCTAACCAGGGTGGCATTGCAAAATTCATGTATATGATGCCTGGCTAAACAAGATGGCATTGCATGATTCACATATACGATAAAGAAACTAAACAGATGGCATTGACACAAACCATGTCTAAACTAAGCAGATGACATCTTGGATGTATACAGTAAGCAATGCAAGGCACCATATGCATGATATTACCAACATCAGCATGCCAAGTTAGAGCGATGACCTCATGGGGTAAATAGGAGTGGTCTTCTGCTTCTGAATCCCCCTCAGAACAGTTATCTTCCTCTTGATTACTATCCGAAATGGGTGGAGGGGGGCTGCCTTTGCGCCCACCATGGAGCGACGTCTGCATGAAATTTTATTGCCACACAAGGATCGTCTCTTTTGCTCTACATGTTCAGTTCCATTGTGTACAATAACTGACATGCATAGGAATAAAACATAGTGAGATTATGTAAGGAGTGCATGCACAAATCCAGAGTGATGGTAGCAAACTATGGATACACCCAAAACCGATGATAGCAGGCAGATAATAGCTTTAGTTAAAAAGTACATATAATGGCTCCTTTAATGTTTGTTTGCACCCAACATGAAACTCATAGTAGACACCCGAGATTAACCAGATAGTAGATAGATAGTACTGATTGCTACCCCAATATGTACCCCACAACCATTTAAAAACTCAAGTTTCATCATAAATTTGGACCTGACTCAGAGTCTAATAGGTGAACACGACGATAAAGTAGCATGTCATCATATTAAGCGATGCATAACGTAAGCAGACACGGAAGAGTGCGACCTCTCTTGCGGACTCATGTAGTCCTCAAGGTCATCTGCTCAGTTGATGATGGTAATGCAGTTGTCGTGGCTGCCGGCGGCGGGGAAGAAGATATGAGGCGGCGAAAGACAGTCTGGAGAGCGGATCCCTGCTGTGGTGAACCCTTCCGTCGTTGGAGCAGCTAAGCTGGGGTGGAACACAGCACCGCAGGAGCAGGACAAACCACACAAGGTTTTCTTTGACACATATCAGTAACAGAAGTAATTGTTTAAGGGCTTGTTTGAATTTGAGGATTCTAACAATGCAGGGATAGGAAATAGACAGGAATAGGATAGGAATGCACATGCAAAATAGAGAATTTAAAAACAAAGGATTTCTGCCAATCTGGGTGTTTGCTTCACAAGAATTGGAAGAACACAGGATGCAAAGAAGCATGGTGAGATTAAGTCAAACCATGAGAAAATGTACGGTTATAATGCTATTATGCTCTATCTCTTAGTATTGTGCTTCATGAATAGGAATTTGAAAAGGAGGACAAGTGGAAATTAAAATTCCTACGGTTTTTCTTTCAACAAGACACTAAAGGAACAAATCCTATTGTTTCCTTTGCTCCATTCCTTTGCACCAAATTCATGAAAAGTAGAACCATATGAAACTTTCCAATTCCTATGTTTTTCATTCACTTTTCCTTTCAAGCATTGGCGATTCTAGTAGGCAGGCTTGAGCAAGGAAAGGCCTACACTAAAAAATTGTTTTTGTGCTACTTCAATTACTTTGGACCCAGGCCACTGCCCTACTAGCTCAGCTCCCAGGGCCATCGACAAATGCATAACTCAAACGCGCAGAGATAAATAATGATGGCGTTCAGGAGAGTCCATCACGGATAGCTAAGTTGCCTGGTACCTCACTGCTTGTCATATAGTAGGATAAAATAATCGTATTTCCCGTTACTCCGTGTGCTCAGTGGACAATACATATATAACATGTAGAGTAAAAAAGAGATGCAACAAGTGTACAACCTCTTTGGCGAAGCCATGTCAATCTCAACATGATTGGGTTGGCCGGTGAGGTTGCTCCGGATGACTTGGCTGTCGGAGGAGGGGAAGAAGATCTTAGGCGTCTGGAGATGGAGCCCGAGGTACTGCTCCACTGTGATGGAGGGTTTCGTCGTTGGAGCAGCTCCGGTGAGTTGTACGATGCCGAGGCTGAAGCAGGACAAGAGAGACAACGTTAACCTGAGTGGAATTCTAATAGCATCTCCAATAGATGACGTAAAATACATAACCACAAAGTGCTAGATGTAAAATACATCAGCCGCTCATCTCTGAACTTAACTGTCGAAACTGAATTTAACTATCGAAACTGAACTTCACTGTCGAAACTAAATTTTGCTATCGAAACAGAATTTAACTGTCGAAACTGAACGCACTAGAGGTGAGGCTACATGTCAGTCGACTGACCTTTTTCATCTCTGGTCTGTCGATTTTGCAGCCGTTGGATACGAAATCAAGGGCCTGCAGTTCATCTTCAACCTCCACCCCCCTGAGCCGCCAGCCACCACCGGCCAAACAGCCTCCCCCCCCCCCCGTCGCCCGCGGCCGACGGTGCGCCACCCTGCCCGCCCCGAAAACACTCCCCACCGCTGGTCCGCCGCTGCCCCAGCCATCCCTCTAGGCCCCCCCATGCTGAGCTTTTTCTCCGGTGATCCCCATGCCACCGCCCCACCACCACCGGTGACCACCGCCCCCACCCTGAACCCTAAGATAGATAGTGGGGTACCTCTCCGGTGAGCCCCCCTCCCCGCTGCGGCTGGTTCTTCCTTAACTCCGGCGAGCCCCCCCTGAAAATCGACTGACCCAAAAGTCGATTCAGTCGACTGAAGTGTAGCTAAATCGGAGCAGCATCGCAAGCAAGAGCAAGAGCAAGAGCAGCAGCGCGAGCAAGAGCAAGAGCAAGAGCAGACAAGGCAGGGGACTGAGAGCAAGAGCAGAGCAGCAGCGTGAGTGAGAGCTAAAGCAGCAGTAGCTCCTACTGATGTGTACGTCCCTGCCGAGGGAGCGACGCCGTGGAGGAAGTGGCCGACGATGCCGCCGTGGATGGAGCCACGCCGTGTCGGCTCGGGACCGAGCGCCGGCAGCACCGTGAGATCGAATCAAGAAGAAAATGCTTCGATTAGTGTACAACCTCTTTGGTGGAGCCGATTAGGCCATAGCTTCATCCGAGGAAACGGTGATGATGATGCTCTTCCAGTGGTGCAGGTGAATACGGCGGTGTGGGAATGGAGGTGGCGAGAAAGGCGAGGGGAACGTCGGGGCAGCTCCTTGGAGGAGGAGGATGGGGTGGCCGATCTGGCGGGACGATTAGATCGATGACGGATCCTCATCCGGTACGGTGGATGAGGGATGTTGAGGTGTTGCTGTGGACGATGTCGTCGGGGAAGAGGCTCCGACTGGTGGCGGACGGAGGAGGGTGTGGGGCTTCGCGGGTTTTCCCGACCTCGGTGTACGAATGGGTGGGCGGATGGGATGAGAGTGGGGAACCACGGCTTAGGGACGCGCTTGTCCGAAATATGGGGTAAGTTACGAAAGTACCCCCATCGATTTGAGGCGGTTCTTTCGGTTCAGAGGTATCATGGGCATTTCGCGTGTCGGGATTTCACAGGAGGTGGGAGTTTTCGCGCGCGTTCTAATTTTGGAATAGCAAGGCGCGGGTTGAGATGGAGGGTGTTGTTGGAGCACAACGAGACAAAGATATATCTTAAATATTTCAGGCTAACAAGGCACGGGTTGAAATTTCCGGACAAGCCTAACATGTACTGTACCAAATCAATTCGCACTAAAAATGTCATTCAAAACTTTGAATTCATGTTATGTTCAATTAAAATATTTCGCTACGTGTATAATGCATGCAACCTACTGCTCAAATGAACGTTTTAATGCATTCCAAACGTATATACTACCGCTTCAATATGAACTAAATCTAAATTTGTTTCTCTATTTGAATAAGATCTACAATAATGATTTTTGTGAAGTCAAAGCATTTGAATTCATTTCTCTGTTTTAATAAGATCTACAATCATCATTATTGTCAAGTTAAACCATCGTTTGTGTATTATCTTCACAGCACACCACATGATTAGCCTCATATGAACTATGTGTACTATATGAACTCGAACTCAATTTTTTGAATCCACTTTATGTTGATTTCAAATCATAGTATATTTCAAGCTCTAGCTAGATCTTCATAATCTAAACCATGTCTCATATGTATAATGTGTTTATCACATTATGTATGGTGCCCCGCCCCCTACGCCTACAAGTATTTAGATGTGAGTTGCAAACACCACACATTACCACAAATCCAAATAAAATGTGAGAATGTTCGATATATAGTATTGTTTAATTGTTCGATAATTAGTTGTAAGCTGCAAATGCCACACATTATCACAAATTCAAATAAAATGTGAGATTGTTCGATGTATAGTATGGTTTAATTGTCCGACATTTAGCTGTCAGTTGCAAATGCCATTGATGTCTACTACACAACCTTCTTCTTGGAGACATTGTTGGGCCTCCAAGTGCAGAGGTTTCTAGGACAGTAGCAAATTTCCCTCAAGTGGATGACCTAAGGTTTATCAATCCATGGGAGGCGTAGGATGAAGATGGTTTCTCTCAAACAACCCTGCAACCAAATAATAGAGAGTCTCTTGTGTCCCCAACACACCCAATACAATGGTAAATTGTATAGGTGCACTAGTTCGGCGAAGAGATGGTGATACAAGTGCAATATGGATGGTAGATATATGTTTTCGTAATCTAAAAATATAAAAACAGCAAGGTAACTAATGATAAAAGTGAGCACAACCGGTATTGCAATGCATTGAAACAAGGCCTAGGGTTCATACTTTCACTAGTGCAAGTCCTCTCAACAATAATAACATAGTTGGATCACATAACTATCCCTCAACATGCAACAAAGAGTCACTCCAAAGTCACTAATAGTGGAGAACAAACGAAGAGATTATGGTAGGGTATGAAACCACCTCAAAGTTATCCTTTCTGATCGATCTATTCAAGAGTCCGTAGTAAAATAACACGAAGCTATTCTTTCCGTTCAATCTATCCTAGAGTTCGTACTAGAATAACACCTTAAGACACAAATCAACCAAAATCCTAATGTCACCTAGATACTCCAATGTCACCTCAAGTATCCGTGGGTATGATTATACGATATGCATCACACAATCTCAGATTCATCTATTCAAACCAACACAAAGAACTTCAAAGAGTGCCCCAAAGATTCTACTGGAGAGTCAAGACGAAAACGTGTGCCAACCCCTATGCATAGGTTCATGGGCGGAACCCGCAAGTTGATCACCAAAACATACATCATGTGGATCAATGGAATACCCCACTGTCACCACGGGTATTCCATGCAAGACATACATCAAGTGTTCTCAAATCCTTAAAGACTCAATCCGATAAGATAACTTCACAAGGAAAACTCAATCCATTACAAAACGGTAGAGGGGGAGAAACATCAGAAGATCCAACTATAATAGCAAAGCTTGCGGTACATCAAGATCGTACCACCTCAAGAACACGAGAGGGAGAGAGATCAAACACATAGCTACTAGTACATACCCTCAGCCCCGAGGGAGAACTACTCCCTCCTCGTCATGGAGAGCGCTGGGATGATGAAGATGGCCACCGGAGAGGCATTCCTCCCTCCGGCAGGGTGCCGGAACGGGTCTAGATTGGTTTTCGGTGGCTACGGAGGCTTCTGGCGGCGGAACTCCCAATCTATTGTGCTCCCCAATGGTTTTAGGGTATATTGGTATATATAGGAGGAAGAAATACGTTAGGGGGGCCACGAGGGGCCCACGAGGGTGGAGGGCGCGCCCAGGCGGGGTGGGCGTGCCCCCCTGCCTCGTGCCTTCCTCGTTGCTTCCCTTACGTACACCCCAAGTCTTCTGGATTGCTTCCGTTCCAAAAATAAGTTTCGTGAAGTTTCAGGTCAATTGGACTCCGTTTGATTTCCTTTTCTGTGATACTCTAAAACAACGAAAAACATAAACTGGCACTGGGCTCTAGGTTAATAGGTTAGTCCCAAAAATCATATAAAATATCATATTAATGCGTATAAAACATCCAAGGTTGATAATATAATAGCATGGAACAATCAAAAATTATAGATACGTTGGAGACGTATCAGCATCCCCAAGCTTAATTCTTGCTCGTCCTCGAGTAGGTAAATGATAAAAACAGAATTTTTGATGTGGAATGCTACCTAACATATTTCGCTAAGTAATTCTCTTTATTGTGGAATGAATGTTCAGATCCATAAGATTCAAGATAAAAGTTTAATATTGACATAAAAATAATAATACTTCTAGCATACTAACTAAGCAATCATGTCTTCTCAAAATAACATGGCCAAAGAAAGCTATCCCTACAAAATCATATAGTCTGGCTATGATCTATCTTCACCACACAAAGTATTTAAATCATGCACAACCATGATGACAAGCCAAGCAATTGTTTCATACTTTTGATGTTCTCAAACATTTTCGATCTTCACGCAATACATGAGCGTTAGTCATGGACATAGCACTATAGGTGGAATAGAATGGTGGTTGTGGAGAAGACAAAAAGGGAGAAGATAGTCTCACACCAACTAGGCGTATCAATGGGCTATGGAGATGCCTATCAATAGATATCAATGTGAGTGAGTAGGGATTTCCATGCAACGGATGCACTAGAGCTATAAATGTATGAAAGCTCAACAAAAGAAACTAGTGGGTGTGCATCCAACTCGCTTTCTCATGAAGACCTAGGGTATTTTGAGGAAGCCCATCATTGGAATATACAATCCAAGTTCTATAATGAAAGATTCCCACTAGTATATGAAAGTGACAACATAGGAGACTCTCTATCATGATCATGGTGCTACTTTGAAGCACAAGTGTGGTAAAATGATAGTAGCATTGTCCCTTCTCTCTTTTTCTCTCGTATTTTTTTATTTGGGCCTCTCTTTTTTATGGCCTCTTTTTTCGTCCGGAGTCTCATCCCGACTTGTGGGGGAATCATAGTCTTCATCGTCCTTTCCTCACTTGGGACAATGCTCTAAAAATGATGATCATCACACTTTTATTTACTTACAACTCAACAATTACAACTCAATACTTAGAACAAAATATGACTCTATGTGAATGCCTCCGGTGGTGTACCAGGATATGCAATGAATCAAGAGTGACATGTATGAAAGAATTATGAACAGTGGCTTTGTCACAAATACAATGTCAACTACATGATCATGCATAGCAATATGACAATGATGAAGCGTGTCATAATAAATGGAACGGTGGTAAGTTGCATGGCAATATATCTTGGAATGGCTATGGAAATTCCATAATAGGTAAGTATGGTGGCTGTTTTGAGGAAGGTAAATGGTGGGTTTATGGTACCGGCGAAAGTTGCGCGGTACTAGAGAGGCTAGCAATGGTGGAAGGGTGAGAGTGCGTATAATCCATGGACTCAACATTAGTCATAAAGAACTCACACACTTATTGCAAAAATCTATTACTTATCGCAAAAAATTACTATGCGCATGCTCCTAGGGGGATAGATTGGTAGGAAAATACCATCGCTCGTCCCCGACCGCCACTCATAAGGAAGACAATCAATAAATAAATCATGCTCCGACTTCATCACATAACGGTTCACCATACGTGCATGCTACAGGAATCACAAACTTTAACACAAGTATCTCTCAAATCCACAACTACTCAACTAGCATGACTCTAATATCACCATCTTCATATCTCAAAACAATCATCAAGTATCAAACTTCTCATAGTATTCAATGCACTCTATATGAAAGTTTTTATTATATCCCTCTTGGATGCCCATCATATTAGGACAAAATTCATAACCAAAGCAAATTACCATGCTTTTTAGGACTCTCAAAATAATATAAGTGACGCATGAGAGTTCATATATTTCTATAAAATAAAACCACCACCATGCTCTAACAAGATATAAGTGAAGCACTAGAGCAAAGGACAAACTACTCCAAAAGATATAAGTGAAGATCAATGAGTAGTTGAATAATTATGCAACTACGTGAAGACTCTCCCATTTAATAATTTCAGATATTGATATTTTATCCAAACATCAAGCAAAGCAAACGAAAAGAAAATGACGCTCCAAGCAAAACACATATCATGTGGTAAATAAAAATATAGCTCCAAGTAAAGTTACCGATGAACGAAGACGAAAGAGGGGATGCCTTCCGGGGCATCCCCAAGCTTAGGCTCTTGGTTGTCCTATAATATTGCCTTGGGGTGCCTTGGGCATCCCCAATCTTAGGGTCTTGCCACTCCTTGTTCCATAATCCATCAAATCTTTACCCAAAACTTGAAAACTTCACAACACAAAACTTAACAAGAGAATCTCGTGAGCACCGTTAGCGAAAGACAACAAAACACCACTTCAAGGTACTATAGTGAACTCATTCTTTATTTATATTGGATTTAAAACTACTCTATTCCAACTTCTCTATGGTTTATAAACTATTTCACTAGCCATAGATTCATCAAAATAAGCAAACAACACACGAAAAACAGAATCTGTCAAAAACAGAAAAGTCTGTAGTAATCTGTGACTAACGCAAACTTCTGGAACCTCAAAAATTCTAAAATAAATTTCTGGACGTGAGGAATTTATCTATTAATCATCTGCAAAAATAATTAACCAAATATCACTTCCAAATAAAAATGGCAGCAATTCTCGTGAGCGCTAAATTTCTGTTTTTTACGGCAAGATCAAAAAGACATTCCCCAAGTCTTCCCAACGGTTCTACTTGGCACAAGCACTAATTAAAACATAAAACCACATCTAAATAGAGGCTAGATGAATTATTTATTACTAAACAGGAACAAAAAGCAAGTAACAAAAATAAAATTGGGTTGCCCCCCAACAAGCGCTATCGTTTAACGCCCCTAGCTAGGCATGATGAATTCAATGATGCTCAGATAAAAGATAAGAATTGTAACATAAAGAGAGCATCATGAAGAATATGATTGGCACATTTAAGTCTAACCCACTTCCTATGCATAGGGATTTTGTGAGCAAACAACTTATGGGAACAATAATCAACTAGCATAGGAGGGCAAAACAAGCATAACTTCAAAACTTTAAGCACAATGAGAGGGAACTTGATATTATTGCAATTCCTACAAGCATATGTTCCTCCCTCATAGTAATTTTCAGTAGCATCATGAATGAATTCAACAATATAACCAGCACCTAAAGCATTCTTTTCATGATCTACAAGCATATAAATTTTATTACTCTCCACACAAGCAAAATTCTTCTCATGAATAATAGTGGGAGCAAACTCAACAAAATAATTATCATGTGAGGCATAATCCAATTGAAAACAAAAATCATTATGACAAGTTTCATGGATATCATTATTATTTATAGCATACAATTCATCACAATAATCATCATCGATAGCAACTTTGTTCTCATAATCAATTGGAACCTCTTCTGGAATAGTGGATTCATCACAAAATAAAGTCATGACCTCTCCAAATCCACTTTCAGCAATATAATCATCATAAATAGGAGGCATGCTTTCATCACAATAAATTTTCTCATCAAAACTTGGGGGAAAAATATCATCTTCATCAACATAGCTTCCCCAAGCTTGTGGCTTTGCATATCATTAGCCTCGTAGATATTCAAGGAATTCATATTAACAACATTGCAATCATGCTCATCATTCAAAGGTTTAGTGACAAACATTTTAATGCATTCTTCTTCTAACACTTGAGCACAATTATCGGAATCCTTATTTTCATGATAGATATTAAAAATATGAAGCATATGATGTATCCTTAATTCCATTTTTAGTTTTCTTTTATAGACTAAACTAGTGATAAAACAAGAAACTAAAAGATTCGATTACAAGATCTAAAGATATACCTTCAAGCGCTAACCTCCCCGGCAACGGCGCCAGAAAAGAGCTTGATGTCTACTACACAACCTTCTTCTTGTACACGTTGTTGGGCCTCCAAGTGCAGAGGTTTGTAGGACAGTAGCAAATTTCCCTCAAGTGGATGACCTAAGGTTTATCAATCTGTGGGAGGCATAGGATGAAGATGGTCTCTCTCAAACAACCCTGCAACCAAATAACAGAGAGTCTCTTGTGTCCCCAACACACCCAATACAATGGTAAATTGTATAGGTGCACTAGTTCGGCGAAGTGATGGTGACACAAGTGCAATATGGATGGCAGCTATATGTTTTTGTAATCTGAAAATATAAAAACAGCAAGGTAACTAATGATAAAAGTGAGCACAAACGGTATTGCAATGCGTTGAAACAAGGCCTAGGGTTCATACTTTCACTAGTGCAAGTCCTCTCAACAATATTAACATAGTTGGATCACATAACTATCCCTCAACATGCAACAAAGAGTCACTCCAAAGTCACTAATAGCGGAGAACAAACGAAGAGATTATGGTAGGGTACGAAACCACCTCAAAGTTATCCTTTCTGATCGATCTATTCAAGAGTCCATAGTAAAATAACACGAAGCTATTCTTTCCGTTCAATCTATCCTAGAGTTCGTACTAGAATAACACCTTAAGACACAAATCAACCAAAACCCTCCAATGTCACCTCAAGTATCCGTGGGTATGATTATACGGTATGCATCACACAATCTCTGATTCATCTATTCAAACCAACACAAAGAACTTCAAAGAGTGCCCCAAAGATTCTACCGGAGAGTCAAGACGAAAACGTGTGCCAACCCCTATGCAGAGGTTCATGGGCGGAACCCGAAAGTTGATCACCAAAACATACATCATGTGGATCAATAGAATACCCCATTGTCACCACGGGTATCCCACGCAAGACATACATCAAGTGTTCTCAAATCCATAAAGACTCAATCCAATAAGATAACTTCACAGGGAAAACTCAATCCATTACAAGAGAGTAGAGGGGGAGAAACATCATAAGATCCAACTATAATAGCAAAGCTCGCGATACATCAAGATCGTACCACCTCAAGAACACGAGAGAGAGAGAGAGATCAAACACATAGCTACTAGTACATACCCTCAGCCCCGAGGGAGAACTACTCCCTCCTCGTCATGGAGAGCGCCGGGATGATGAAGATGGCCACCGGAGGGGGATTCCCCCCTCCGGCAGGGTGCCGGAACGGGTCTAGATTGGTTTTCGGTGGCTACGGACGCTTCTGGTGGCGGAACTCCTGATCTATTGTGCTCCCCGATGGTTTTAGGGTATATTGGTATATATAGGAGGAAGAAATACGTCAGGGGGCCACGAGGGGCCCATGAGGGTGGAGGGCGCACCCGAGGGGGTGGGCGCGCCCCTGCCTCGTGCCTTCCTCGTTGCTTCCCTTACGTACACCCCAAGTCTTCTGGATTGCTTTCGTTCGAAAAATAAGTTTCGTGAAGTTTCAGGTCAATTGGACTCCGTTTGATTTTCCTTTTCTGCGATACTCTAAAACAAGGAAAAAACAAAAACTGGCACTCGGCTCTAGGTTAATAGGTTAGTCCCAAAAATCATATAAAATAGCATATTAATGCATATAAAACATCCAAGGTTGATAATATAATAGCATGGAACAATCAAAAATTATAGATACGTTGGAGACGTATCAGCCATGCATTATCACATTATGCTATAACATGTGCAGAACCACAACACGCGTATCACCGCTATATTCATGCATGCATATGTTTAAAACACTATGATCTCCTATTCAAATATATGAATCCACTTTCATATCAAATTATGATCTTTGTTAGTCTCTTACACCCGCACAATCCTCTAACCTTTGTAGCTACCACTAACTTTCTCTCGTGCATGCACACGCCCTCCTCGCCCTCGCCCTCCCTCAGCATTCTATCCAACTCGCACATTCATTTTTATTTTCTATAGGTCGTTCTCCCACAGTCTCCACAACTCCTATCCGACACACACCGATCGATAAACCTCTCCAGCGATGTCTACCTACAACATACCCACGCACCTTCAATATCCTCCTTTATGTGTTCTTGCCTCGTGTCTCTCATACGGTCCTACACACGTGTAAACTCTCGCCCCTCTTTTCATCGATCTCACAACCGCATACTCCTCCCCCTATCTAGCTAGTAGCTGGGCCTCTCGCACCACCTCCTAGCTCCATTCTCTCGGTCTATCCATCTCGCCGGGCCTTATTTGCCTCTAGCAAATGGACGTACACCGACCAATCTCCCGCTAGACATATAGCTAGCTAGGTCCTTATAACTTGTTTTCCCCACACGTCGATCGATCTACCTCATTAGTTATGTCTCTCCCTTCCTCCGACAAACAACAATTTATCTACCGATCTAGTTAGGTTTGCTTACCAAACACATGGTTCCCCTTCATCATCCATGGATGCATCCCGACAGATCTATCACGCACAGGCACACACAAAAACACATCCCCACTCTTATTGATAATATTGCAGTTCCACCCTCAGTTTGTCTAGTAGGCCTCTCCCACCATCTTCGAGAAGCAACTCCATCACCCATCCAGCACTCTACCCCTCTCCCTCCCTCTCCCTCTCCTCTCTCTCTCTCTCTCTCTCTATCCCATCCTATCTCCCGTTCTTTAGTTATGTATGGATGTCGACCGATCTCCCTCAAGACATAGCTGGGTCTCTCCTTCTCAACACATATATGAGTAGTTCTACCTCTATAGTTAGGTCTCTGCCTACCCCTCCCCCCACCCCCCTCCCACACACACACACACCGATACATTGAGCGCTCTAGTCATGTCTCCCTGCCACACACAAACTTGACATGTGCCCTCTGACGTTCCGGTAGGTCAGTCTCCCTATATCTTTGACTTGCACACACACACACACACACACACACACACAATTTCGATGGCTCTCTTCATCGATCTCGCACCCACCCACTTGATCTTCTCTTCGACTCTATCAATATCTATGACCCCTCCCTATCTTCTCGTGGATCGCCCGGGCCTCTATATATGATATGGATAGGCCTCCATTTCACACACATTGCATTCAAAATTTTGTTTGAGATATAATCGACACATATTCCCACAAATACATTCACGAAATCAACCTCTCCCCCAAACAAAAAACACTCATGAATGCACAAGCCATTTGTCTAGGTTTGTATCTCTCACGCACACCCACGTAGGTGGGGGATGTGCGCGAAGAGAAGAGGTGCACGTACTCCCGTATCTTTCACAACCACACCCGCGCGGGTACACGGTGGAGCTCATTTCTGTATGAAAAGGCAGCCCACATGGTAATTTGACCGTGTACTGGTTGTCCACTTGGTGGAGGGAGAATCGTCTACCACAGGTGAACAAACAAATTGCGACTTGGCGCGTTATGTTAAAAAAGAGGCAAACCATGTGGGGCCTACCTTAGAGGCAACGCTCTATACACTGGAGTACTTTTGATGCGTCCCATCAACTTGCAGAACGAGGAGAAGCTTTCTTAGTATGCCGTATCCCCCGCCCACGGGCGCGGTGGCTCATAGGATGAGGTGAAGCTTGCTTACTAGTAGTAGTACTATACGCCTTACGCCCGCTCCCTCGCCCACGCGCGTGGTGGCTCGCAGGACGAGGAGAAATTTTACTACTCCCTCTGTTTACTCCTCGTCCCTACTACCTTGGTTAGAGAGATTATCATATTGTTTGGAATATATATGTCCTTTAGTAGATTTCAATATGAACTAGTAGTACATACTCCAAACACTGATGTATATAGACGTATTTTAGAGTGTAGATTCACTCATTTTGCTCCTTATGTAGTCCATATTGAGGCCCTGTTTGGTTCATAAGTCCTAGGACCTTTTCTAGTCCCAACTAAAAAGTCTCTACTCCTTAAAAATTCCCTCCATGTTTGTTTTCAGGGACTAAAAAGTCCCTAGTCCCTCCCAAGAGGTTATTGAATGACCATGTTACCCCCAGTATATAGAAAAATAACAACCAAACAACACCATGGGGCGGCGGGGCAATGGGTGCAGGGAGGGGCATTGTTGGAAAAGTCCCAAAAAAGACTCTCCTTGAGAGTCTTCTTCATTAAGTCCCAAAAAGCAAGTTTTAGTCCCTAGTAGTCCCTCATGTTTGGTTAAAAAGTCTCTAAGAGGGACTTTTTCTAGTCCCTACACTAAAAAGTCCCTGAAAACAAACACCCCTGCATAAAGTTGAGACACTTATTTTGGAACGGAGGGAGTACATATTTGCTATGATCTGTCAATCATTGAGATGTAATAGCATGAATGTTAGTCTCCTTTGTATTTGATGAAATGTTGCAACGGGCAACCTTGGACGCAAGATACATGTAACAGAAGCTCGAAGCTTCATAGCATTGTACTATCTCGCTGATAAATTACAGTATGTAGTATACTAGTACTTCATCTGTTCCTAAATATAAGTCTTTGTAGAGATTTCACCATGAACCACATACAGATGTATATAGATGCATTTTAAGTGTAGATTCATTCATTTTGTTCCGTATGTAGTCCACCTAGTGGAATCTCTACAAAGAATTATATTTAGGAACGGAGGGAGTACTATGTAAGGAGTTAGGTGCCGCACTGTGTCCAGAAAATATGATGATAGTGTGAGGTGGGCCTTGTAATTACTGAGTCTGCATGTTTTCACTTCTCTTGCACTCCTCCGCCGTAAGAATGGAGAAAATTGTAATCTAGTAGTACCTCCTTTCGCTGAAAGTGTGGGACATCCAGCAGTCCTACCACCTCAGTAATAATGACCAATGAGCCGTCAAATCACATAGACCCAGCAGTAAGTTGGATGGACGACGCAACCATCACTCTTGAATCCGCTTCTCCCTTCAATGCAGGCGCCAGTGAGAGGTCGTGTCCGCTCTGCCCGGGCATGAATGCGGCACCGATTCTATGGAGCGGCGCTGACCGTTTCAGGCGGGAAGCGCACGCGGGCCATGGAGGGGCTTTGTGTGGGCCAGGCTGGTCAGGAGCGGGCATGGCAGATGTCCGCCTGTCCCTACCGGATGCCCGGAAATGAGAGGATGCACCGACTCTCGCGGCTAAAATCGTACACTACACACTATCTCTCTATAGGAGTACGTCGATCTGTCGCTCTCTCTAACACACACATTTTGTTAAACACACACACACACACATGCACACACAGGTTCATAGAATAGGAAAATCATGCGAGTGCGAAGCCACAGGAAGTGAGATACAAATGGAGTACGTAAAAGAAGCGAAGAGGACGAATATTCCATCAAACCTGGACTGAGGAGTAGTACTCCCTCCATCTAGGTGTTAAGTCATCTTACGGAAATCAGATACTCCCAAAATGTTTAGGCGTCGTCCATTAACTTCGCATCTCAATGCCCTCCTAGCCTCCTTGCTAGCGAGCGTTGTTACTTAGGGAGCATTTGGATCCTTAGCAAGAACAGCTTATAGCATAGCCGAGCAAGGTTAGGCATTTGGAACTGTTAAAATAAGTTAGCTTTTGTGGGCCAGCTAGCTTGGGTGGGCTAGAAAAACCTTGCTAGCTCAGGAGAGCCAGATCGGCTCGCTTCCGACGGCAAACTTCGCGTAGTAGTAACATAGACTAGTAACATATGCATGTTACTAGTCCAAGTTACTCACCACTATGACCAGCCTAAGCAATGTAACCAAACGCTCATTACTCTGCCATGTTATCTCCCCCGGAAACCCAATGCATGGAGCGCAACTACGCGTTGATCAGTCAAGAAATCAAAGGTGGCTTGCATGCGAGTTAATACGTGGCCCTGCATGGTAGCTAAAACGGCATCTCTTAGTTGTTTGGAGACGAGGCTTGCCTGCTCCCGACCCGTGCTCCCATCGGTGCTCCCGACTACTAATTTTCCATCCAACGGCCTTTCCTCCCCCATACCCTTTTCTCCATAACAAAAATGCAAATAGTCCTGTATTTCCGTGTCTTTCCCGCACGTATACAGGACGGAGCCCGTGCATGCATGTAGATCTCCCAACTTGGCACAAACAGAAGAGTTCGCCATAGTCTCGGCAAGATGTTGCACCACCGCCAGTGCAAGCGACGGTGCTCTATGGCCGCGCTCGACAGGACCATAGTCTCAGCAAGCTGTTGCATCATCGCCGGTGCATGTGATGTTGCGGTTGCTCTATGGCTGCGCTCGACAGGCGCGAGCACAAGGTCCCTCGGTCTCCACAACACCAGCATGCCACGCCCGACGAAGTAGCATACGTGTTGATGTCCGGGGCACCAGTGCACTACCAACAGGCAAGGGCGGCCAATTGACGCGAGCCCGTGCGCCATCTCGGCCAGATCCTCTGCATGCAGCACAATGACACTATCGAGCGATGCCTAAACCATGGAGCGCAGCTCCTAAGCATCCAGCCATACGAGGTAGTCATCCGTCGCCTTCATCATGCCACCACGGGTGGTGGCCTCCTTCTCGAGCTTGACGAGCAGACCCACGGGGGAAGAGCGGTGGTGTGATGCCCGGGAGCATATCAACCATGTCATGCTATGGCTCGAAGGAGTTGACGAACACCCACGATGCCTTGTGGCGGTGAAGAATTGGTTAAATATCATGTTGATGAGCAGCAGGCGATGCCCGTTCTCAGCGACATCGACGGAGAGGCGGACGTTGTGGGGGCAATGCCCTAACCGTACGATGTTGGGCTGCAGCTCCCGCTCGTGCCGAAGGCCCTGGTTGAGAACAAGCATTCCCTGGTGGCCGCCGTCGTCGCCGCGGCGGCGGGATGAGCCCAACGAATGCCCTGTATTTTGACGGTTCACTTTGCCGCCGAGCTGTATCCTCACTTTGCCGCTGGGATTGCACGGGTTCCGTACGATTTGTTAGAGTCCAGATTTGTGTATGGAAGGGATAGGGAAATACGGGAATTATTTATTTGTATTTCCTATAAAAAAGGGACAGGGGGAGGAAAGCGGGAAGCAGCCGTTAGATTAAAAACAAGTGATGTGGGAGCACAGATGGGAGCAGGCTGCGGGAGCAGGCAAGCCTCATCCTTAATTGTTGCGTTTAGAGATAGAAATCGGGGCTTTGATTGGAGGAATGGCCGGTCAAGTTTCTCCTTCTCCTCTAATCTGCTTGCACCTTGGTCCCACTTCACCTTCTAACGTGACTTATTACACCTAGACGGAGGGAGTCATACGAGATATGGTGGCACACTGACTTAGGTCGAATACAAGTGCCCAAAATTGTGTGCATGTCATAATAAGGATTCACTTACAATAGTACGTGAGCGAACAGAGGGATCAATTGGACAGTGTTCCCGAGAAGTAGCGAGATGTGTGAGGTAAGATACACCGCTGGCGCTTTTAATTTTTCTTATTAATTTGTTTATTTCACCCTCTGACTGGTGGGACCCAACGTACTACATGTAGAGAGAGGTAAGGTGACTAAGGCTACATTATTTCTGCACCACTATGGATAGTCTTACCACCAAAGCCACATGACACGATTATGATTTAAATCCCAATGACTCCCACACACAAAAAAACACGTCATGCTTGTCACATGAATGTAGGAATGTATAAAAGGTTATTTTCCTCTCGTTGAACATAACGGGAGGGTTTTGTAGCTGGTTAGCCTGTTCGCTCATCAAACTTGAGGTCTCGGGTTTGATAACTACACTTGAGCTCAATTCGTGCCAGGAGGATTCTTTGACTGCTCAAAATGGATGGATACGGAGCTATACGATCAGCTGCAGCCTCGGCGCTTGTTTTCTAGGGTTTGCACTCTTCACACTCTCTCCAGTATATATATACACGCTGGAGCCTCAGCGCTGGTAGGTGCTCTCTTCACACTCTCTCACCCTCTCCAGATCTAACCAAGACTTCGTCGGCCTCTCTCTCTCCCCTCACTGCTGGTCTGCTTGTAGTTGCTCTCTTCACACTCTCTCACCCTCTCCAAATCTAAACAAGACTTCGTTGGCCTCTCTCTCTGTAACACCCACGATGCGGCAATATCTCCCACGTGTCGAGGCATGACTTAGAGGCATAACCGCATGGTGGTTTAGTCGCAGGTGGGGTAATCTTCACACAATCTCATGTACTGAATAAGAAAGGGATAAAGAGTTGGCTTACAATCGCCACTTCACCCAAATAACAAGTTATACATACATCATCCAGAGTACAACCAAAGGTCCGACTACAAAACCAAAATAAAGGAAGACAACCCCAAATGCTAGATTCCCGATCGTCCCAACTGGGCTCCACTACTGATCAACAGGAAAAGACACATAACAGCTATCAAGATCTTCATCGAGCTCCCACTTGAGCTCGGTTGCGTCATTGCACTGGTATCATCGGCACCCACAACTATGTGGAAGTATCTATGAGTCACGAGGACTCAGCAATCTCACACCCGCGAGATCAAGACTATTTAAGCTTATGGGTAGGATAAGGTAGCGAGGTGGAGCTGCAGCAAGCACTAAGCAAATACGATGGCTAACATACTCAAATAAGAGCGAGAAGAGAAGCAACACAATGGTTGTGAAGCCAGAAGTGGTCAAGAAGTGATCCTGAAACTACTTACGCACAACCATAACACAAGAACCGTGTTCACTTCCCGGACTCCACCGAAAAGAGACCATCACGGCTACACACGCGGTTGATGCATTTTAATTAAGTCAAGTGTCAAGTTCTCTACAACCGGACATTACCAAATTCCCATCTGCCACATAACTGTGGGCACGGCTCTCGAAAGTGTATACCCTGCAGGGGTGTCCCAGCTTAGCCCATCACAACCTCTCACAGTCAAGCCTTCTCCCGGGGAGACCCGATCAGTCTCGGAATCCTGGTTACAAGACATTTCGACAATGGTAAAACCAGACCAGCAAAGCCACCTGAATGTGCCGACAAATCCCGATAGGAGCTGCACATATCTCGTTCTCATGGCACACCGGATTGTCCAAACTTCCGGTAGGCCAGCCCAGAGTTGCCCCTGGTGGCCACCGGCGGTTGACAGGTTGGACCAGCACTCAGAGGAGCACTGGCCCGGGGGTTTAAAATAAAGATGACCCTTGAGTCTACAGAACCCAAGGGAAAAGGCTTAGGTGGCAAATGTTAAAACCAAGGTTGAGCCTTGCTCGAGGAGGTTTATTCAAAGCGAACTGTCAAGGGGTTCCCATAACACGCAAAATCAAGGAACATAACACCGGTATGACGGAAACAAAGGCGGCAAGAGTGGAACAAAACACCAGGCATAAGGCCGAGCCTTCCACCCTTTACCAAGTATATAGATGCATTAATTAAATAAGAGATAACGTGATATCCCAACATATACATGTTCCAACATAGAACAAACTTCAACTTCACCTGCAACTAGCAACGCTATAAGAGGGGCTGAGCAAAAGCGGTAACTTAGCCAAACAACGGTTTGCTAGGAAGGTGGGTTAGAGGCTTGACATGGCAATATGGGAGGCATGATATAACAAGTGGTAGGTAGCATGACATAGCGATAGAGCGAACAACTAGCAAGCAAAGATAGAAGTGATTTCGAGGGTATGGTCATCTTGCCTGAAATCCCGCAAGGAAGAAGAACGGGTCCATGAAGAAGACAAACGGACGTAGTCGAACGGATCCTCACAACTCCGGAATGAAACCGAAGCTAACGAGAGAAGTAACCCGGAAAGAAGGAAACAACATAGTAAACAACCATCACATAAACATGGCATGATGCACAACCAAGTATGATGCATGTCCGGTTTAATGAGGCATGGCATGGCAAAGTGCACAAACAACACTACAAGTTAAGTGGAGCTCAATATGCAATGAGTTGCATATTATCGAAACACCACATTCAAGTTATTTAGTTTGATCTCATTTATGTACCCAACAATATTAAATGTTGATTAACAAGGCAAGAGGTGAGGCTTAAGTAAACTACACATTCTAGGCAATTTAAATGAGGCCGGAACAACAAGCAACAATTCCGGAAAATCCCCATTTACCAATTTAATGCAAACACCAATTTTAACCATTTTAAATGTTGTTATCATGATGCGGATGATATATGCAAGTTGGATGCAATTTTAAGAAAATATTGCCATGAGCATGTTGTGAAGCATTTGGCCACCATGGCGGAAACGAAAGGGGTGCCACGGCAACGACAACGGAAATGGTGCCACGCAACATTCCGGTTCTGACAACTCATTGAGATATCGGTGCAAAAGAAGCAAGTGTGCGGGACATGCTAGAGATAGAGGGGTGACCCCGGTTACCGGGTTCCCACACGTCGACGGCTCAGAAACGGGTAACGCGCAAGAGATACATCGTACGCGGCGAGCAATAGTTACATGAAACCATCTCATACACACATCACAAGCATTCGTCCACGGGCAGTCGTCTCGATGTTATACCTTTGAAGCGTGCATTTTCAGAGCGGTTTGAGTTTGTTGAGGGAAGTAGTGGTTCACGTTTTGAAGAGGAACTTGATGAATTCGAATCCCTTCGGGGTTGTCGTGGTACTAGGGGTTTTCGGACTCGTCGATCTCGTTCTTGTGACGGTAGTGGTACACGGTCGTCGTGGAAGTAGTTGTACACATTGTCTTGTCGAACCCATGGCGATGGTAGTCGTTCACCCGACGGTCTTTGGCAACGGTCGTCGTACAGGGTTCGTAGATGTTCGGGTCGAGGGTAGAGGTACTTGGTATCTTGTGGAACTTCACGGTTCGTCGTGGTACTTGGCGGTCTCGAACGGGGCAACAACATGTAGTCGAACTTGGGGTCTTGGTCCTGGCGATCAAAAGGGTACTTGCGGTCTTGACGAATCCATAGTGGTACTGGGCGAGATCATGGCCACGGCAGTCTTCGGACTTGGTTTTCCTGTACATGACTCCAGGGGTCCTGGGGGAACTCGGCGATGGCCATGGCAAAGAGTCGATGGTAGATAGTGAAGCAGGGAGCAGCAGCTCGAGTCGCGGCAGCAGCAGCTATAGCGGGCGGAGGTCGGGGTCGGAGCATGGACGCAGTGAGGATGAGGGCTACTGCTACTGCCCCATGGTGGGCGGGGCACCTGGATGAGGAGGAGGCTGCAGCCTCGGTGACGAAGCCTTGCTGGTGGTCGGCCGGTGATGGAGGTTGGGCGCACAGAGGCACGACGGAGGGTTGCGGGGTTGAGCATGAGCTCTCCTGCGTGACCTAAAGCCCTCGCTTGTAGGCACTGGCTCGCCGGTGACGAGGAAGAAGCAGGGGCGGCGGAGCGGAGCCAAGTAGTCACTTGGTCGGCAAAGCAAGGAGAAGCAGAGGACGGGGAGGCGAGGAGAAGCAGAGGACGGGGAGGCTGGCAAGGCTTTCCTGGACGAGCAACAACGGAGGTTGTAGGCTCGCGAAGGGCTCATCGGAGCATCCAGTGCTCGCGGAGGCAGAGGCATGGTGTAGGGGAGCATCCAGAGCAGCTCGGACGCGAAGGCAGCGCACGCCGGAGTTGATGGCTAGCGTGGTGGCAGGTGAAGGAGGAGCGGGAGAGGAGGTGGCTATGGCGTGGAGGAGGAGCAGCAATCGGGACTGGAGGAATGCCATGGCACCATGGGGGGAAGGAGGCGCAGAGGCAGGGCTTGCCGGCGGTGGCTCCATGGAGGTGGAGCAGGGGATCAAAATGGAGAGGTTGCGGGGTGCGTTGTGTGTGTGTTTCTGGCGGCGCAGGAGGAGAACGAAGGGAGAGATGGGGATCAAGCGGAAGGGAATCGAGGGGGAGCCGATGTTGTGGGAGAAAGCGGAGGGGGTCGATCGGGAGATGGGGGTTAGGGTTAGGATGGGCCTCGAGGATGGTCCAAGTGCCATGGGGGTTTGGTGGGCCTAGGGAGGCCGGCCTGGGCTGGGCTTCTCTCACCCTCTCTCTTCTTCTTCTAAAAACAGAAGAAAAGAAAGAAGAAGAAAAAACAAAGAATAAAAAAAAGAAAGAAGAGATAGGACAAGAATTTGCGCAAGCGGGTAATTTTCCCGGACTCATAAAAATGAGTCTGATCCCGGAAAAATAGAAGTGGGCACGCGGTTGAAGTTGAATTCGAACTCGTTTGAAATTAAATCCAAAAGATTTGAATAGGAAGTGAGGTTAGGGAAGGTCCAAAAATATTGAAACTTTTGGAGGAGCCTCAAAAAAATGGAGAAAGAATTATCGTCAAGGTTTGGAGACGAGGAATTGAGAAAGAAAAGGCATGGGGTTATCTTTGCATGTGTGTTAGAATATCTACTATAGCTCCCTAATATATTGGGAGGATATGTTATATAGAGAAATCACCATGTGAGTTCCCTCAATTTAAATAGATCAAAGATCTATGCATTTTATTTAGTTGAGTTTTAAAAAGGGATGCAAGATGACATGATGCAATGCACATGATGCAAAGATGAATGCAACGAACCAAACAAATCACATGACGAAACTTGGAATACAAGGAAGGCATCTAAAGCGCCAGTCTCGGGGCATTACAACACTCCATCACTACGAGAGGATCTCGTCCCGAGATCTAGGATGGCACCGGGGAGAAACGGAAGAGGAAGAGCTAAAACAAAGTTCCTTCTTGAACAAACGAGTGAAACCATGAACCTTGAGAGGTTGAACAAATTGAAAGAAACAATGCAACAAAGATGAACAAAGTTGAAAACACTCCGTTAGAAAAGAGGAACAAGGAACCTTACTAGAACCTTGTAGGTTGAAAGACATAAGAAAAGGGTTGTAATGGACAGGAAGTACATGCAAACACTCCAGTTGAAATGAGATGTACAAGGAACAATAAAGAAAAATTATGACAACACTCCGGTTGGAAATGGAAGGAAAAGAATAAGAGCTTGGCAAAATGAAAGCACTCAGAGGAGCACTGGCCCGGGGGTTTAAAATAAAGATGACCCTTGAGTCTGCAGAACCCAAGGGAAAAAGGCTTAGGTGGCAAATGTTAAAACCAAGGTTGGGCCTTGCTGGAGGAGTTTTATTCAAAGCGAACTGTCAAGGGGTTCCCATAACACCCAACCGCGTAAGGAACGCAAAATCAAGGAACATAACACCGGTATGACGGAAACTAAGGCGGCAAGAGTGGAACAAAACACCGGTTAAGGCCGAGCCTTCCACCCTTTACCAAGTATATAGATGCATTAATTAAATAAGAGATAATGTGATATCCCAACATATACATGTTCCAAAATAGAACAAACTTCAACTTCACCTGCAACTAGCAATGCTATAAGAGGGGCGGAGAAAAAGTGGTAACTTAGCTAAACAACGGTTTGCTAGGAAGGTGGGTTAGAGGCTTGACATGGCAATATGGGAGGCATGATATAACAAGTGGTAGGTAGTGCGATATAGCGATAGAGCGAACAACTAGCAAGCAAAGATAGAAGTGATTTCAAGGGTACAGTCATCTCGTCTGAAATCCCGCAAGGAAGAAGAACGGATCCATGAAGAAGACAAACGGACGTATTCGAACGGATCCTCACAACTCCGGAACGAAACTGAAGCTAACGAGAGAAGCAACCCGGAAAGAAGGAAACAACATAGTAAACAACCATCACATAAACATGGCATGATGCACAACCAAGTATGATGCATGTCCGGTTTAATGAGGCATGGCATGGCAAAGTGCACAAACAACACTACAAGTTAAGTGGGAAACACCACATTTAAGTTATTTAGTTCAATCTCGTGTAGTTTCCATATTGACGAATTCGAATCCCTTCGGGGTTGTCGTGGTACTAGGGGTTTTCGGACTCGTTGATCTCATTCTTGTGACGGTAGTGGTACACGGTCGTCGTGGAAGTAGTTGTACACATTATCTTGTCGAACCCATAGCGACGGTAGTTGTTCACCCGATGGTCTTTGGCAACGGTCGTCCTATAGTGTTCGTAGATATTCGGGTCGAGGGTAGAGGTACTTGGTATCTTCTCGAACTTCACGGTTCGTCAGTGGTACTTGACGGTCTCGAACGGGGCAGCAACATGTAGTCAAACATGGGGTCTCGGTCCTGACGATCAAAAGGGTACTTGCGGTCTTGACGAATCCGTAGTGGTACTGGGCGAGATCACGTCCACGGCAGTCTTCGGACTTGGTTTTCCTGTACATGACTCTAGGGGTCCTGGGGGAACTCAGCGATGGCCATGGCAAAGAGGCGACGGTATATAGCGAAGCAGGGAGCAGCAGCTCAAGTCGCGGTAGCAGCAGCTATCACGGGCGGAGGTCGGGGCTGGAGCATGGACGCAGTGAGGACGAGGGCTGCTGCTGCTGCCCCATGGCAGGCGAGGCACGTGGACGAGGAGGAGGTTGCGGCCTCGATGACGAAGCCTTGCTGGTGGTCGGCCGGTGACGGAGGTTGGGCGCGCGGAGGCGCGATGGAGGGTTGCGGGGTTGAGCATGAGCTCTCCTGCATGACCTACAGCCCTCGCTTGTAGGCACCGGCTCGCCGGTGACGAGGAAGAAGCAGGGCGGCAGAGCGGAGCCAAGCAGTCACTTGGACGGCGAGGCGAGGAGAAGCAGAGGACGGGGAGGCCGGCGAGGCTTTCCTGGACGGGCAGCAGCGGAGGTTGTAGGCTGGCGAAGGGCTCGCCGAAGCATCCAGTGCTCGCAGAGGCCGACGCATGGTGCAGGGGAGCGACGGAGGCGCTAGGAACGAACCCGAAGAGGAGAAGGGAGGGGCGGAGCAGAGCAGCTCGGACGCGAAGGCAGCGCACGCCGGAGTTGATGGCCAGCGTGGCGGCAAGTGAAGCAGGAGCAGGAGAGGAGGTGGCTGTGGCGTGGAGGAGGAGCAGCACTTGGGACTGGAGGAAGGCCATGGCACAATGGGGAAGGAGGCGCAGAGGCAGGGCTTGCCGGCGGTGGCGCCATGGAGTTGGAGCAGGGGATCGAAATGGAGTGGCTGCGGGGTGCGATGTGTGTGTGTGTCTCTGGCGGCGCAGGAGGAGAACGAAGGGAGAGATGGGGATCGAGCGGAAGGGAATCAAGGGGGAGGCGCCGTTGTGGGAGAAAGCAGAGGGGGTCGATCGGGAGATGGGGGTTAGGGTTAGGATGGGCCTCGAGGATGGTCCAAGTGCCATAGGGGTTTGGTGGGCCTAGGGAGGCCGGCCTGGGCTGGTCTTCTCTCTCCCTCTCTCTTCTTCTTCCAAAAACAGAAGAAAAAAAAGAAAAAAACAAAGAAGAAAAAAAGGAGAATAAAGAAGAGATAGGACAAGAATTTGCGCAAGCGGGTAATTTTCCCGGACTCATAAAAATGAGCCTGATCCCGGAAAAATAGAAGTGGGCATGCGGTTGAAGTTGAATTCAAACTCATTTGAAATTAAATCCAAAAGATTTGAATAGGAAGTGAGGTTAGGGAAGGTCCAAAAATATTGAGACTTTTGGAAGAGCCTCAAAAAATGGAGAAAGAATTATCAGCAAGGTTTGGAGACGAGGAATTGAGAAAGAAAAGGCATGGGGTTATCTTTGCACGTGTGTTACAATATCTACTATAGCTCCCTAATATATTGGGAGGATATGTTATATAGAGAAATCACCATGGGAGTTCCCTCAATTTAAATAGATCAAAGATCTATGCATTTTATTTAGTTGAGTTTTAAAAAGGGATGCAAGATGACATGATGCAATGCACATGATGCAAAGATGAATGCAACAAACCAAACAAATCACACGATGAAACATGGAATACAAGGAAGGCATGTGAAGCGCCGGTCTCGGGGCGTTACACTCTCCCCCTCACTGCTGGTCAAAGACCCGACAGGATCTGTCCGCCAGGAAGGGAAGGAGGCTTAACGCTGTCGCCGTTGGCGAGGGAGGGAATCCACTATCGGCGCAGTTGTTCACTTTCACCCAGCGGCGGCACGGAATCCGACCCCTTCTTCTTTGCCACCGTACATAGTGTGGGCCGAACGGCCTCCGGTCGCCCAACGAACCACACCCCAAGAACCTTAAGGTATAATTTATTTATTCCACATGCATTGCTCTAGCTGCATGTGGGCTTTTTCCGCTTCTGCACTCGAATCTAGGTGTTGGATCAAACAGGAAAGTAGTGGGGAAAGTTGTATACCATGAATCTAGGACGTGGTTCAAAGAGGAAAGGAATGGAGGAAAGTAGTGGGAAAAGTTGTATAGCATGAATCTAGGACGTGGTTCAAAAAGGAAATGAAGGGGGAAAGTAGTGGGGAAAGTTGTATCGCATGAATCTAAGACGTGGTTCAAATAGGAAAGGAATGGGGAAAGTTGTATAGCATAAATCTAGGACGTGGTTCAAAGAGGAAAGGAAGGGGGGAAGTACGAGTACATACTGGCTATCTAGCACCTACGTTGGTCGAAAAGGGAAAACAATGACAAACGCAGTACGCACATCTGTAATGAACTGATCTTTTGTTTTGGGGGACAAGGCTGTAGAGTTTGAGCAGGAGTTGATTTGTTGCGGTCACATAGGGAAACGTGTCTAAAGATAACAAAACTGGGACCAACACAAACATGCTCCTTGGTTGTTTGTTCTTTGTTGCAACAGACTGTGCATCACCACAGTACATCGGTAGATGCACATGGTGCTGGTGCATCCACTGTCCCGTGCAACAGTTTAGCTGTTGTTAATCTAAGGCCCTGTTTGGTTAAAAACTCCCTAGTCCCTACCTGCTTGGTTCCAGGGACTAAACATGGACTAGAGGTTATTAAATGACATGCTAAAAGACCATGTTGCCCCTAGTAATGAACTAATAGAGACAAGGTGTGATGCATGGCAGGGGCAACTATTGGAAAAAGTCCCAAAAAGACTCTCCCTCAGGGTCTTCTTTTTTAGTCCCAAATGCCCACTTTTAGTCCCTAAAAGTCCCTCCTGTTTGGTTTAGATGGGATTGACACGGAGTTTTTTTAGTCCCTCCACCAAAATGTCCCTGTAAAAAAACACCCTCTAATAATGCCGCTGGAAAATTGATGCAATGCCACAGTTAAAAGCAAATTACATGTTTAACGAATTTTATTGTTAATATAATCTCTCTATTAATATTAAACAATGCCACCATTTGAGAAATGGTACTGTCTTGCTTTCTTTCCCATTTAGATAAGGTAGATGCTTCTTTTTGTTGGCTTCTGTGTCATCCACAATTATTGACCACTAGTTGTTTCCTTTGCACCTCTGTGTAAACAGGGTTATCTACTTCACCTCGTTGCCATTATGACCTTTTGTTGCACCGCACAAAACACTTTTGTTTTAAGAGTGTTTTGTGCAGTTCAACCAAAATGTCACACCGACAATGTTGTTTGATTGCTTGATCTTAGTGGAACTGCACAAGAGGAGATCTTACTTCCTATCCGTGTTGGCAAATTTGGTTCAGATCTTCTTCTTGTGAGTTGTTTGAATTCCGCGTCATGAGAGGTCAGTACTAGCCTTCTTTCACATGATTCTGAAGTGTGCTTTCATATGTTGTGCTACTTGTACGATAATGTTGCTTGATTTTAGTGAACTGCACAAATGAAGACAAGACTTCCAATATGTATGTGCATAGTAATATCCCATTGAGGTAAGATAAGGATATTTCACAACTGTTGTCCTGTATTTTGCCACTTTCATCAGAAAATTAGTGTCATTGTTTAGTGCTATACTTGTGCAACCTAATTGACATGCCAAATCTTACATTGAAGGCGAAGCTTGTCTGTTATTGAACCAAGTGATGAAGGGGAAGAACAAGCGGAAGAAAAACAAAATCAACTCCCGGTGCTGTAATGAAGCACTGGAACTGTGATGACACAAGTAATGATATAGTTTTGCATCTTAATTTATTGCTATGGCTGGAACGAGCAATTGTTTTGCCATTGATTTCATGCCACTCTTAATGTAATACATAATTATCTCTACTTGTGCAAACAGGGATCTTCTTTAAAGATACCATATATTTTTGTGGAACTGCACAAGAAGATGTTGGAAACATTAAACTAATCGAAGGGTATATAGTAAGCATGGCCACCACAGTAGATATCCACAGATGGTTCCGGAGAAGTGCTTCATCTGTATGCTCTACACAATAAGTCTCCTGACAAATGTTGGTACTCGCCCACTGATTTCATCCATATGATTGAGCTTTGTCATCTCTATTGGTGTTGTGCTACTGTTTAGATACTGTCGTCAAAAAGTAGTATTGTCCTTGAGAAGTGCTTCATCTGTGTTGTTTTAAATATTTCCTTTCCTTTTTTCTGAGAAAACAGGGATGCTAGCATTTAGTTGTCCTCTTGTCTTTGCACAACAGGATCATCCTCCTCTGAAGAAGAATATGGAGTACGTGAAGTGACTAGTTCCGATTATGCCAGGATGAAGAAGCCTTGTCTATCTTCTCATCAGAAGGAGCAGTTGAAGGATGGTTACATTACCCCCCACAAGACCAAACTAACTTCAGCTCAGAAGGACTGACAAATCTCCATTTTCTTGTTGTGATGCGTGAGTACAATGTTGTTTTAGGATTCTTTCCGGTGAGTTCCATTTTTCTAAAAGTGTGCTCTACATGGACAATGTAGGTGCATGTTTAAACTATCAATTCATAATACAGTTTGCTTTATACTAATCACTTTTTTGTATTTGTGCAAACAGGGGTGCTCAGCTTGATTTCAATGGGAACTGCACAAAATGTTCATGAATACATCGAATCATTCATTTCCACCACAAGAAAGGAGGTGTCGAGCGAATTTGGTAGGTTTTGGTGGAATTGCACAAGAAGAACAACTGGTTTATTTAGCACGAGGTGCCATGACAATGTTCGAACTGATGGCAAACCCTGCACATTCCACAATCATAGGCATTTGATATTTTGGAATGGGACAACCTTATCAAATTTTGCTCATTGATTTTAGCAAGAA
The DNA here is from genome assembly GCF_018294505.1 of Triticum aestivum. NCBI lineage: Eukaryota > Viridiplantae > Streptophyta > Magnoliopsida > Poales > Poaceae > Triticum > Triticum aestivum. The sequence goes on from NC_057809.1 coordinate 414,139,066, forward strand.
GACATGTGTTTGATATTTTCGAATGGGACGCCCTTTGCTCTCAGCAGTGTCGATCCATTTTTCTTTATTCTTTAGTTGTGAAGTAAATATTGGCTCTGACATGTGAATCACTGAGATGCATAATCATCGATTGTTTTGAATGTTCTCTATGAATTGTCAGGCTTGTGTGTTTTATTGCAATGTACAGGAATGCTAAAAAGCTGCTCAAACTCTTTGTACTCCTTCTGTTCCTTTTTACTTCGCACATTGTGAAAGTGCATACTTTTTTCTATAAGATTGGTCAAAGTAGAGATACTTTGACTGGAGACAAAACTTGTATGCAGACTAGAAAGGACCGGAGGGAGTACATGTGAAACTGCTGCAAACGAGGTGATCACCCTAGGAATAATGCTAGTACGTATTGTTTTGCATGTTCATCCAATGCCAGTGATACAAGAATTCGAACAAATCAAAATAAATGCATTCATACACGGTCGGATTTCATATAAACATGCCGGATTTCATTACATTTCATACATTCTTCAACTAAAAAGGGGTGCGCTGGAGGTATAATTAATTAACCGAAGCTACCCACCTGCATCTGGGCTCAAGTTCTCTAGCAAATGACTGTATCGCATGAGCTTGCTCAACCACGGAGCGCTCTTCAATCATCATGTAATCATAGAATTGCTCCATGATGTGCAGCTCAGTGCCAGCAACCGGAGGGTAGCAGCGGTGGCCTTACTTGGACCCGAGCGGCGGCGACCTACCGTGTTCTACTCTTCCTCGTTTTCTGTGTGGCGCGGCCTCGTTGGCAGCGGGGCGGGGCCTCGGCAGAACCAGCGATGTCCTTTGTCTCGTTGCCGGTGGGCGGCACCTCGGTAGAGCAGGGGAAATCCTCCCCCTCGTTGGCGGCAGGGTGGGGCCTCGGCTGAGCTGGTAGTGTCCTATGCCTCGTTGTTGGCGCCGCGGGGCCTCGGTGGAGCAAGGCCTCGTCGACGCTAGCGGAGCAGGGACTCGTCGGAGCCGACATTGTCCTCTGCCTCGTCCTCGGTCTCGCCAAACATCGCCTCGCCCGCTTCATCGCCCTCTTTGTAGGTGGCCGCAGCCTCCACCACCCACATGCGGTACCGCCAGTGCTCGAGGCGGCCCTCGCGGGCGGAGCGGTACGAGTCGAGCAGCGCCTCCTGCTCCGCCCACTCCGCGGCGATCTGCTCCTCTGCCTGCAGGTGCTCCTGGAGAAGATGGTGGTTGTAGGCGGCGTCGGCCTGCGCCTCCCAGAACTGCTCCTCACACTTCTGCATCACCGTGTCCACATATTGGGCACGAGCCTCATCGATGGTCATGGTGAAATGCGCCAGCGAGGATGGCACGGAGGAGGGGGTTGGCGCCGGATCGTCGACTACCATGTTCTCCATTGGGACGTCGTCGTCCTCTGGTGGCCTGCCGGCCAGCCAATCGGCAGCAATGGCTGCCATCTCCTTGTGGTCTGTTGTCCGCCCGTCCCGAAGAGTGCTGGAGCGCGAGGAAGCCATGGTGGGCAGTAGTGGTGTGGACAGGAGAAAGGGAACGGATGCGGATGACTGCGGCTATGGCTGGCGCAGCAGTTTATATAGCAATGGTGGATGGCGGAGGGACGGACGTGTGGCGTTGGAGTAGCCGCCTCGGCAACCGTGTATCATTAATGTGGGCGGCAGAAGGACGGATGGACGACACTTGTGTCGTTTGAAGGCGCAGCAATCGCCTGCACCGGGAAGCGGGGCAGGCGGCGCTGACCGTTTCGGGCGGAAAGCGCGCGCGGGTGAGGGAGGCAGTCTGGGTGGGCCAGGGTAGTCACACTCATGCTTGGCAGCGGGTCGGTCCAGTAGCCGAACATGCTGGCTCGCCAGCTAGCTCGCTGAGCTGAGCGACGACAATCATACGATGGACGTAGCTTCCGACCAAGAGCCGGCGCCACTGTCCAAGCCGGTTCATGCCGTGTTCACCATAGAGCAGGTGCGGCCGCACTTCGACGCCCTAATGGCGGAAGAGCTACCAGCACAGGAGGACCTGTGCTGCAACCGCCATCTCCTCAACGAGCACCGGTGAACAAGCGAACGACAATGCCATCGCGGACATGTGGCCCTATGATCCTGGCTTCCCGAATGAGCAGCGGCGCTGTATCAGACCATCCGTAGGGCCTGCGAGGCCCTCTCCGTCATCCTTCGAGTTGTTGCGCTCGCCGTGGCGCCACCGTCTCGCGTTGTCAACATGGTCAACGGACATGAGGATGAGGACATGACTTTACTTGGAGAGGATGACAGTGGGGACCCACCAGGGCCACAGCCACACGTACGCAAGTGCCTCCATATTAGTATATAAAGCTATAAAAAAATTGCTTCCTCCTGGTTTCCTGACATCACGGTCCCACACCATTGTCAACCTATGTAGTCAATAAACGAGAGAATTGCACAAGAAGCGGCTGGCAGCTGGGACCAAGCAGCTCGAGCAGTATTTGTGTTTTTGAGGTGTGAGCACTGCAGAGTTTTTCTTGAGCGATGTTTAGCCCAGATATTAATTTTTCTCCTCTGAACAACAACGAAAACATCGCTGCAGGTATTAACTAGGCGAGCTGTGGCCCATCTAGCCTAGGCCAGATATCCAGCCCAGATATTAAATTTTTCAAGCTGAAAATGGCTAGCCCAGCTATACTTTTTTAGGAATACCCAGGCAAGGTCAAGTTGTTATTCTCCGCCCCTCTGGGCTGCAAATCTTTCCTAGGAGGGATGCATTAGGCTTAACAAGAAAATGGGCTTTAAGAAATAATAAATGGGATGTAATTATAAAAACTAGGCAGTAACTATAAAAAATGCACCAAACACGTAATTACTTTATAAAATATTATTTTTGCATATTGAAAATTTTAATTTCATTAATTGTTGCGAGCACAAAGTTTCGTTGGATTTTTACGTAACATAAACTTATATTGAAATTGTATTTAATCTGACTAGAAATTTTGGGATAAAAATATTTCGGATCCCATCAAAATGTGGGAAATTTTATTGAATTTTGTTTTGAACAGTTGGTTGAAATGGGTTGTACTTCTAAAAAATTGTAAATGGGTTGTAGCAAATTCCATTAGAATTTAAAATTTGGCTACACATTCTTACAAATCTCAAATGGGCTATAAGTTCTCTGACACACACTTGTGGCCTTACTAAGTTGACGCGTCCCCTAAAAAAGAGAGTTGACGCGTATGCAAGGATTTGTCAACTTATAGTCAACACACGGTTCTAGCAGCAGTGGCCGTTGGATGTCCATCCAATGGATGTCGTGCTTCTTCTTCAATCTCAGATATTCTAGCTTCACCCGCCCAAAAAATGATTCCTCCGCCTGACATCTAGGGTGCACCGTTTCGGAAGCTGACCTGTGAGCCTAGTAAGTTGACGCGTACCAAGGGCTTTGTCAACTTAGTCAATGCGTCGTCGTCGTGTTCATGGGGAGCCAACCTCTGGTCTTCTAGGGCGCACCGATTCCGCCCCCTGACATCTGGGGCGCACCGATTCTAGCTGCAGTGACCGTACGATGTCCGTCCAATGCCCATCGTGCTTCTTAAACCTCTGGTCTTCTTGCTCCAGTCGCTCAAAGCAGCGCCGGTCGTGCCGCCTCCTCCTGCCTCCCGTGGCCGGCTATGCTGCCACGGAGGCCTCACCGCCCCTACTACTGCCACCACTGGCCAGGCCATCCCTCCACTCACCCACACCCCCTGTTATTCTACGGCGACGGCAGCCTCACACCGCAGCCGAACCAGTGGACCCTCGTACTCCTCTCCGCGTGGGTATCCACTGCCGCGTCTTCCCCGGCTCCACGTTGTCCCCTTCCTAGGCCTCACTGTTGTCCACCGCCGTGGTTTCCTTAGTTCGGCGTGGTCAATGTGGTCAATGACCGACTTCCATCGGAAGAGTACTGTATGTGGAGAGGCTGGCAGCTGGGTCCACGGCAGCCACAAGGAAGTGCCACCTTATTATGCGCAAAATAATTATTCCTCCACCTGATAGCTGGGACCCACCAGCTACATCTTCGCATGCAAGGAAGTGCCTTCGGGCAAAAAAACGATTCACCCCCCTGACTGCCGTGACCCACCACCTACATCTTCGCACGCAAGCAAGTGCCTGATAGTAGGGACCCACCTGGTCGAAGCGTGCGTAGTGTTTTCATTCTGGTCATGAATGTGTACGTACATACTGGTCCATGTAGAGGCGCGTACGTAGCATGTACACGTACGTACAGCGGCCAGTGTGCAAGAAAGAAAATATGGCCATGTACGTACATACGGGCAGGGTCTCGAACGCCTACTCACGCATACGTACGACTAGGGCTCGTTTACATGGCTGGGTCGGAATGGAGAAACAGCGTCATCATCGTGTTCATGGGGAGCCAACCGGCTGGGTCGGAACGGAATGCGTCGTCATGTTCATCGGGAGGGCTTGGATGGAACAGCCGATGGAAACCAGGCCTGGCGTACCGCACAATGGAGGAAACGGCGTTGTGTTCGACCGGCCACGTTTGAAACGGGATCCTGTTCATCGGGAGGGGTCTAGCATACCGCAAAACGGAGAAAACGGACCTCCTACGGTCTAAAAGGAGGTCCTGTTCATCGGGATGGGTGTGGCGTACCGCAAAACGAAGGAAACGGACTTGTGTTGGAGCGCTACGGTCGAAACGGGGGTCCTGTTCATCGGGAGGGGTGTGGCGTACTGCAAAACGGGGCTCCACGAGATACTGTTCATCTCCATCGTCGACCCCCTCCAGCCTCCACGGGCTATTGTTCATCCACCATCGACCTCCTCCAGCCTCCACCTGCGACTGTTCATCCACGGGCTCCTGTTCATCCAGCCTCCACCGCGCGCTACTCCACCGGCTACTATTCAACCAGCCCTCTCCATGGGCTCCTGTTCAACCACCCCTCCATGGGCTACTGTTCATCCAGCTCTCCACCATCTAGTGTTCATCCAACCCTCCACGGGGTGGTCCTGTTCATCCAGCCCTCCACGCGGTCCTGTTCATCCAGCCCCAACCGGCTCGATCGATCGGGGTCCTATTCATCCAGAGGCAACGCCACGGGGTCCTGTTCATCCACCCCCACTGGGAACTGTTCATCCAACCCCCTCCCCCCAGCAACGCTCATTGTTCATCCAGAGGCAATATCGATCGGCTTCAATTAGCAGCAGTAGCGAAGGAATCGCTCGATCGGCTTCAGTTAACAGCCATCGATCGATCGCTCGGGTTCAGTAACGCGTAGCCTGCAGTGCAATCGCTCGGGTTCAGTAGGCGAACGCCTCGCTCGGGTTCAGTTAGAGCCCAACGCCTCGCACCCACTCGCGTGCGTGTACGAGAGAAACACGCAAACCTTTGTGCATCGCTCGGCCCTGACCACCCACCGTAACCGGGAACACCCCGATATTTTCCTCGCCCTCGCTTCTGCCACGGTTTTTTCCATCATGGACGGCCCAAAGAATGTCATGCAGCTGCGTCTCCGGCCCGCCCAGGACGAAAAGCCCATTTGCTGTCATTATTTTTTGTCATAGAAGTAGGAGCTCCCCACATTTATGATGATACCGGGTTTTGTCACAATTATCATCATAGAAGTGTCATAAGTATGACAGGAAAAAAATTTGTTCGGCCCAAAATGTCACGGATGTGTCTTTCTTTTGTAGTGCATGGGATTACTCCTGCAAGGGTCAATCACAACATGTGTTTTGTAACAAAAATGCATCTTGATGTTCCCTGCAATGCACATGCATCTTGCTAGTTATAGAAGAAGCCCACACGGGCATCTTGCCGCAGGGTGTGCCACCGACCCAAACTCCTTTTTTCAGACGCTTAGGTGCACCGGATGGCGTGCCATGCTACAAAATGTAAAAAACAGCTCCAATTTTTTTAAAACTTGTTATCTTCAAACTAGCCACACCCATCTCTCACCTCATCAAAACAGCCTGAGGAATATATTTTGAGTGAAGCATAATTTTCCGGATTTGTTGTTTGTTATATCCGGCCTCATTTAAACTTGCCTAGATAGGTACTTTTCATATGCTTCACCTCTTGCCATGTTTAAAAACTTTTAATATTGTTGAGTACCTAATCGGGAGTGAACTAAATAATTTACGTGGTGTTTCGTCAATATGCAACTCGTTGCATATTGAGCTCCACTTAATTTGTAGTATTGTTTGTGCACTTTGCCATGCCATGCCTCATTAAACCGGACATGCATCATACTTGGTTGAGCATCATGCCATGTTTATGTGATGGTTCTTTACCATGTTGTTTGCTTCTTTCCGGGTTGCTTCTCTCATTAGCTTCGGTTTTGTTCCGGAGTTGTGAGGATTCGTTTGTCTACGTCTGCTTGTCTTCTTCAGGGACTCGTTCTTCTTCCTTGCGGGATCTCAGGCAAGATGACCATACCCTCGAAATCACTTCTATATTTTCTTGCTAGTTGTTCGTTCTATTGCTATGTCGCGATACCTACCACTTGCTATATCATGCCTCCCATATTGCCATGTCAAGCTTCTAACCCACCTTTTCCTAGCAAACCGTTGTTTGGCTATGTTACCGCTTTTGCTCAGCCCCTCTTATAGCGTTGTTAGTTGCAGGTGAAGCTGAAGTTTGTTCCATGTTTGGAACATGGATATGTTGGGATATCACAATATCTCTTATTTAATTTAATGCACATATATACTTGGTAAAGGGTGGAAGGCTCGGCCTTATGCCTGGTGTTTTGTTCCACTCTTGCCGCCCTAGTTTCCGTCATACCAGTGTTATGTTCCTTGAGTTTGCGTTCCTTACGCGGTTGGGTGTTATGGGAACCCCTTGACAGTTCGCTTTGAATAAAACTCCTCCAGCAAGGCCCAACCTTGATTTTACATTTGCCTAACAACGTATACCTTTCCCTTGGGTCTGCCAACCCGAGGGTCATCTTTATTTTAACCCCCCCGGGCCAGTGCTTCTCTATGTGTTGGTCCAAACCGGGCAGCCTGCGGGGCCACCTCGAGGAAACTTGAGGGCTGGTTTTACTTGTAGCTTGACCTATCCGGTGTGTCCTGAGAACGAGATACGTGCGACTCCTATCGGGATGTTGACACATCGGGCGGCTTTGTTGTTCTTGTTTTACCATTGTTGAAATGTCTTGTAACCAGGATTCTGAGACTAGTCGGGTCTTCTCGGGAGAAGGAATATCCTTCGTTGACCATGAGAGCTTGTGATGGGCTAAGTTGGGACACCCCTGCAGGGCTTGAACTTTCGAAAGTCATGCCCGCGGTTATGGGCAGATGGGAATTTGTTAATGTCCGGTTGTAGAGAACTTGGCACTTGACTTAATTAAAATGCATCAATCACGTGTGTAGCCGTGATGGTCTCTTTCTGGCGGAGTCTGGGAAGTGAACACGGTTCTTGTGTTATGCTTGAACGTAAGTAGTTTCAGGATCACCTCTAGCTTCACGACCATTGCTTTGCTTCTCTTCTCACTCTTATTTGCGTATGTTAGCCACCATATATGCTTAGTGCTTGCTGCAGCTCCACCTCACCACCTTTCCCTACCCATAAGCTTAAATAGTCTTGATCTTGCAGGTGTGAGATTGTTGAGTCCTCGTGACTCATAGATACTTCCAGAACAGTTGCAGGTGCCGATGATACCAGTGCAGGTGATGCAACCGAGCTCAAGTGGGAGCTTGATGAAGATCTTGTTTGTTGTGTTGTTTCATTTCCTGTTGATCAGTAGTGGAGCCCAGTTGGGATGATCGGGGATCTAGCATTTGGGGTTGTATTTTTTTATTTTGGTTCCGTAGTCGGACCTTGATTGTATTCTGGATGATGTATGTTTAAGTTGTTATATGTGTGAAGTGGCGATTGTAAGCCAACTCTTTATCCCTTTCTTATTCAGTACATGGGATTGTGTGAAGATTACCCCTCTTGCGACAAACCTACCATGCGGCTATGCCTCTAAGTCGTGCCCCGACACGTGGGAGATATAGCCGCATTGTTACAACTGCATTGGTTTTCCCTTGAAGAGGAAAGGGTGATGCAGTAAAGCAGCGTAAGTATTTCCCTCAGTTTTTGAGAACCAGGGTATCAATCTAGTAGGAGACCACGCGCGAGTCACCTCGTATCTACACAAACAAATTAGAACCTCGCAACCAATGCGATAAAAGGGGTTGTCAATCCCTTCACGGCCACTTGCAAGAGTGAGATCTAATAGAGATGATAATAATAAGATAAATATTTTGGGTATTTTTATGATATAGATTGAAAGTAAAGATTGCAAAATAAAGTAGATTGGAAAATTATATGATGGAGAATAGACCCAGGGCCATAGGTTTCACTACTGGCTTCTCTCAAGAGATCATAAGTATTATGGTGGGTGAGCAAATTACTGTCGAGCAATTGATAGAAAAGCGAATAATTATGAGAATATCTAGGCATGATCATGTATATAGGCATCACATCCGAGACAAGTAGACCAAAACAATTCTGCATCTACTACTATTACTCCACACATCGACCGTTGTCCAGCATGCATCTAGAGTATTAAGTTCATAAGAACAGAGTAACGCCTTAAGCAAGATGACATGATGTAGAGGGGTAAATTCATGCAATATGATATAAACCCCATCTTTTTATCCTCGCTGGCAACAATACAATACGTGTCGGTTCCCTTTCTGTCACTGGGATCGAACACCGCAAGATTGAACCCAAAGCTAAGCACTTCTCCCATTGCAAGAAAGATCAATCTAGTAGGCCAAACCAAACAGATAATTCGAAGAGACTTGCAAAGATAAACCAATCATACATAAAACAATTCAGAGGACATTCAAATATTGTTCATAAATAAATTTGATCATAAACCCACAATTCATCGGATCTCGACAAACACACTGCAAAAGAAGATTACATCGAATAGATCTCCAAGAGAATTGAGGAGAACTTTGTATTGAGATCCAAAGAGAGAGAAGAAGCCATCTAGCTACTAGCTTTGGACCCGAAGGTCTGAAGTAAACTACTCACACATCATTGGAGGGGCCATGGAGTTGAGGTAGAATCCCTCTGTGATCAATGCCACCTCCGGCGGAGCTCCGAAAAGGCCCCAAGATGGGATCTCTTGGGTACAGAAGGTTGCGGCGGTGGAAATAGGGTTTCGTGGTGCTCCTGGATGTTTGCAGGGTATATATAGGAGGAAGAAGTAGGTCGGTGGAGCAACGAGGGGCCCACGAGGATGGAGGGTGCGCCCAGGGGGGTGGGCGTGCCCCCCTACCTCGTGGCCTCCTCGATTGTTTCTTGACGTCCACTCCAAGTCTCCTAGATCACGTTTGTTCCAAAACTAACGCTCCCGAAGGTTTCATTCCATTTGGACTTCGTTTGATATTCCTTTTCGGTGAAACTATAAAATAGGCAAAAAACAGCTGGTTGGGCCTCGGGTTAATAGGTTAGTCCCAAAAATAATATAAAAGTGTAAAAATAAGCCCATTAACATCCAAAATAGATAATATAATAGCATGGAGCAATCAAAAATTATAGATACGTTGGAGACGCATTAGAGGATGTTTCCTTGGGGGTCTCTCCAGCGCGGCGTGATCGTAGTTGCAAGTTTATGCCTCTTGAGATGCCAAAGTTGAGGGGCACTCGGATTTTGTCTGATGAGTAGGTAAGTGATGAGTTTGATCACGTAGTAAATGCATTCTAAAGACTACTTCCGTGTCCATTTCCTAATTCTCTAGCTGCTCACTATTTCATAGGTTAGGCTCAGTGCCAGTGGAGATTGGCTTGCATATGTACGGGAGGGTACCAACATCAATTTGCACAACATTTACAATGGTGACACCGTTCCTGTAGAACATTTGTCCAACATTGGGATCAGCCATGCAACGGGCCACCACCTGAATTCGTACGATGGAACCACGGTGACATTGAAGAAGATAGCAATCATGGAAGCCCCGATAAGGTCGTCCGCCAACCAAAATTACACTCTCATCATGGTGTTCAACATCGCAATTGCTTTCACGAACCTTGCACATGGCGGTGAAAGGTGGACCATGCTGTCTGCGGCCGATTTGTTGCAGTACGAGTATGAAGATGGTGTGCTCCTTTCTAACCGCATCTTCACGGTGAAAAACCAAGGGACTTGTTTCGTATGGGACACATCCTATGGTATACTCCCTCTCTTCCAGTTTATTTGTTTTGATTTTTTTGTTTTATAAGTTTCTAATTCAAATTTAGAGCTCACCATCACTTGTTGAGATTGCAATGTCCATTAAATTGTTGCGTGCATGTACTAGTAAGAAACAAATCTCGAGTTTGGCATGAGTTCGTGCAATGGTAGCACCACAAGGCCTGGCGCAGGAGTTACATTTCCCTCTCGGGGCCCTCGGGGCTGAGCTTCAGCGCCTTACTACACCTGCCTTTGAGTCAATAACATGTGGACCCGATAGGTGGCTGGTCCACATGTAATGCTCCCGAAGGCAGAGGGGCAGTGGGGCCGAGAGGGGTGAGCCGCGGGTCGGGGGACGTGTGGTTTCATGGGTTCGAGCAACGTCGTGGGAATCGCATGTGGCTGCTGTAGAAACTTGATGCTCGCCGCATTTCAGGTGCCCCACATGTCATGCACACAAAGGCAGAGGGGCGGTGCGGCCAAGAGGGGTGAGGCGCACATCGGGGGGACGTGCTACCGTGGGTTGGAGCGGTGTTGTGGGAATCGCGAGTGGCAGTGGATGAAACGTGATGGTCATCGTAGTTGAACTTCCATGGACAAGTTGTCATGTCTACGGACACATGCATTGCATCCAATCACTGGAAGGAGTAGTAGAGAAAGCTAGGCGGATAAATAGTTCCTTATACTCAAGCGGACCCACGCTACTACTTGTTCCAAAGACATGCACACCATCGAAATAGTCCATCTATATCAATATACACATAGAGGAAATATTTTTTTACAAGAGAGGAAGTAGTTCATCCATCCATAATGCCCTGCTGCTTGTGCAACTTCTTCTTCTTGTTGTTCTCATTTTCTGTGGGAGACGGCTTCACAACAAGCTCTCTAGACCTTGCAGCTATCTCGAAACTCACACGGGCATCGAGGGCAGCATATTTTATCCGCTCGTACGTAAAGGGATAATTCTCCCATCCAGACGACCTTAATGCCAGCGTCTCGTCACCCTTCTGAAGATTTGTTCCAAGCACAAAATTTGCTACGTCGAATAGGGATGGTGTGATTTATCACAATCTTCTAAAGGAATTTTTATTTTGGCTTGTACGTCAGTGGTGCTTTTCAAATCAAGGTTGTACAGCTCCAACTTCTGTTTGTCCCCTGCAATGGCTGCCCCACAGAAGTATATGTCCTCCCTAGACAATAAATCGTGGAGCTCACCTGGTATGGAGGTCGCGTGTATGATGTGGTACACCAAAACATCATATTCGAGGCACAGCAGAAGGACGGCATCGTGTTGGATCTTCCTAGTGGCACGCTCCGTGTACTCTGCGTCGAGACCGATGACCTTCATTTCCACCTTTTGGAGGGAGTTGGATACATTGTTGATCCACTTCTTAACATCCCTTGGGTGGTCGGTGACGGTGACAACTATGCTCAATGAGCCTTCGAGGAGGACATGTTGGACGCTAAAAACCTGCTGTCGGTGTCAAAACCGGCCGATCTCAGGTAGGGGATCCCGAACTATGCGTCTGAGGATCGAAGGAAATAGGAATCTGTTGGGGAACGTAGCAGAAATTCAAAATTTTCTACGCATCACCAAGATCAATCTATGGAGTAATCTAGCAACGAGGGGAAGGAGAGTGCATCTGCATACCCTTGTAGATTGCTAAGCGGAAGCGTTCAAGTGAACGGGGTTGATGGAGTCATACTCGTCGTGATCCAAATCACCGATGATCCTAGTGCCGAACGGACGGCACCTCCGCGTTCAACACACGTGCAGCCCGGTGACGTCTCCCATGCCTTGATCCAGCAAGGGGAGAGGGAGAGGTTGGGGAAGACTCCGCCCAGCAGCAGCACGACGACGTGGTGGTGGTGGAGGAGCGTGGCAATCCTGCAGGGCTTCGCCAAGCACCGCGGGAGAGGAGGAGGGAGAGAGGCAGGGCTGCACCATGGAGAGGTCAAAACTCATCTTTCGGCAGCCCCAAAGTCCTCAAGTATATATAGGGGAGAGGGAGGGGGGTGCGCCCCCTTTAGGGTTTCCACCCCAAGGGGTGCGGCAGCCCCAAACCCATCTAGGGTGGCGGCCAAGGGGGGGAGAGGGGGAAACTTGCCCCCCAAGCTAGGTGGAGGCGCCCCTCCCCAAACCCTAGGCGCCTTGGGCCCTTGTGGGAGGGCGCACCAGCCCACCTGGGGCTGGTCCCCTCCCACACTTGGCCCATGCAGCCCTCCGGGGCTGGTGGCCCCACTTGGTGGACCACCAGGACCCTCCCAGTGGTCCCGGTACGTTACCGATAGCACCCGAAACTTTTCCGGTGACCAAAACAGGACTTCCCATATATAAATGTTTACCTCCGGACCATTCCGGAACTCCTCGTGATGTCCGGGATCTCATCCGGGACTCCGAACAACATTCGGTAACCACGTACATACTTTCCCTATAACCCTAGCGTCATCGAACCTTAAGTGTGTAGACCCTACGGGTTCGGGAGACATGCAAACATGACCGAGATGACTCTCCGGTCAATAACCAACAGCAGGATCTGGATACCCATGTTGGCTCCCACATGTTCCACGATGATCTCATCGGATGAACCACGATGTCGAGGATTCAATCAATCCCGTATTCAATTCCCTTTGTCCATCGGTACGATACTTGGCCGAGATTCGATCGTCGGTATCCCGATACCTTGTTCAATCTCGTTATAGGCAAGTCTCTTTACTCGTTCCGTAACACATCATCCCGTGATCAACTCCTTGATCACATTGTGCACATTATGATGATGTCCTACCGAGTGGGCCCAGAGATACCTCTCCATTTACACGGAGTGACAAATCCCAGTCTCGATTCGTGCCAACCCAACAGACACTTTCGGAGATACCTGTAGTGTACCTTTATATCCACCCAGTTACGTTGCGACGTTTGGCACACCCAAAGCACTCCTACGGTATCCGGGAGTTGCACAATCTCATGGTCTAAGGAAATGATACTTGACATTTAGAAAAGCTTTAGCATACGAACTACATGATCTTTGTGCTAGGCTTAGGATTGGGTCTTGTCCATCACATCATTCTCCTAATGATGTGATCCCCTTGTCAATGACATCCAATGTCCATGGTCAGGAAACCATAACCATCTATTGATCAACGAGCTAGTCAACTAGAGGCTTACTAGGGACATGGTGTTGTCTATGTATCCACACATGTATCTGAGTTTCCTATCAATACAATTCTAGCATGGATAATAAACGATTATCATGAACAAGGAAATATAATAATAAGCAATTTATTATTGCCTCTAGGGCATATTTCCAACAGTCTCCCACTTGCACTAGAGTCAATAATCTAGTTCACATCGCCATGTGATTAACAGTCACAGGTTACATCGCCATGTGACCAACATCCAAGAGTCTACTAGACTCAATGATCTAGTTCACATCACTATGTGATAAACACTCAAAGAGTTCTGGGTTTGATCATGTTATGCTTGTGAGAGAGGTTGTAGTCAACGGGTCTTGCCATATTCAGATCCCTATGTATTTCGCAAAACTTTATATCGTAGATGCTGCTACCACGTTCCACTTGGAGATATTCCAAATTATTGCTCCATTATACGTATCTGGTATCTCTACTCAGAGCTATCCGGATAGGTGTTAAGCTTGCATCGACGTAACTCTTTATGTCGAACTCTTTATCACCTCCATAACCGAGAAACATTTCCTTATTCCTCTAAGGATAATTTTGACCACTATCTGGTGATCTACTCCTAGATCACCTTTGTACCCTCTTGCCAGACATGTGGCAAGGCACACATCAGGTGCGGTACTCAGCATGGCATACCGTATAGAGCCTATGACAAAAGCATAGGGGACGACCTTCGTCCTTCCTCTTTCTTCTGTCGTGGTCAAGCTTCGAGTCTTACTCAGCTTCACACCTTACAACTCAGGTAAGAACCCCTTCTTTAACTGATCTATTTTGAACTCCTTCAAAAACATGTCAAGGTGTGCGTTCTTTGAAAGTATCATCAGCCGTCTTGATCTATCTCTATAGATCTTGATGCCCAATATGTAAGCAGCTTTATCCAGGTCTTCCTTTGAAAAACACTTTTCAAACAACCATTTATGCTTTCCAGAAATTCTACATTATTTCGGATCAACAATATGTCATCCACATATACTTATCAGAAATGTTGTAGTGCTCCCACTCACTTTCTTGTAAATACAAGTTTCTAGCAAACATTGTATAAACCTAAAAGCTTTGATCACTCCATCAAAACATATATTCCGATTCCGAGATGCTTGCTCTAGTCCATAGAAGGATTGCTGGAGCCAGCATACCTTTTAGCATCCTTAGGATCGACAAAACCTTTTATTGTATCACATACAACTTTTCTTATGAAAACTGGTAAGAAAACTTGTTTTGACATCCATCTGTAAGATTTCATAATCGAAAAATATAGCTAATGCTAACATGATTCCGACGGACTTAAGCATCGCTACGGGTGAGAAATTCTCATCCCTGAACTTGTGAAAAGACTCTTTCCCACAAGTCGAGCTTCATAGACGGTAACATTACCGCCCACGTCCGTCTTCTTCTTAAAGATCCATTTATCTCAATGGCTTGCCGATCATCGGCAAGTCCATCAAAGTCCATACTTTGTTCTGATATATGGATCCTATCTCGGATTTCATGGCTTCTAACCATTTGTCGGAATACGGGCCCACCATCGCTTCTCCATAGCTCGTAGGTTCATTGTTGTCCAACAACATGATTATCTGAGACAGGATTACCATACCACTTAGGAGTAGTACATATCCTTGTCGACCTACGAGGTTCGATAGCAACTTGATCTGAAGCTTTATGATCACTATCATTAACTTCCTATTCAACAGACGTAGGCGCCACAGAAAACATCTTTCTGCGTTGCATCACTCTCTGGTCGAAGTAAAGGTTTGACAACCTCATCAAGTTCTATCTTCCTCCCACTCAATTCTTTCGAGAGAAACTCCTTCTCGAGAAAGGGCCCGTTCTTAGTGACAAACAATTTGCCCTCGGATCTGAGATAGAAGGTGTACCCAACTGTCACCTTTGGGTATCCTATGAGGATGTGTTTGTCTGCTTTGGGTTCGAGCTTTTCCGGCTGAAGCCTTAAGCATCGCAGCCCCAAACATTAAGAAACGACAACTTTGGTTTCTTGCCAAACCAATGTTCATACGACGCCGTCTCAACGAACTTAGATGGTGTCCTATCTAAAGTGAATGCAGCTGTCTCTAAGGCATAACCTCAAAATGAAAACGGTAGATTGATAAGAGACACCATAGATCGAACCATATCTCATAGTGTTCGATTACGACGTCCGGACACACCATTACCTTGTGGTGTTCCAGGTGGCTTCAACTGTGAAACAATTCCACAATGCCTTAAGTGATTGCCAAACTCATAACTCAGAAAATCCCCTTTTGATCAGATCGTAGGAACATGATCTTATTGTTATGGTGATTCTTAACTTCACTCTGAAATCGCTTGAACTTTTCGAAACGTTTCAGACTTGTGCTTCATTAAGTAGACATACCTATATCTACCCAAATCGTCAGTGAAGATGAGAAAATAGCGATATCCACCGCACGCTTCAATTCTCATTGGATCAGCATGCATGATTTCCAACAAGTCACTTGCCCGTTTCATTGTACCTGAAAACGGGGTCTTAGTCATCCTGCCCATGAGGCATGGCTCGCATGTCTCAAGTGATTCAAAATCAAGTGGCTCCAAACATCCATCAACATGGAGTTTCTTCATGCATCTTACGCCAATATGACCTAAGCGGCAGTGCCACGAGAAAGTGGTACTATCATTATTAACTCTACATCTTTTGGCGTGAACATGTGTATTACTACGACCGAGATTCAATGAACCATTCACACAGGGTGCATGACCATGAAAGGTATCATTCATGTAAACAGAATAACCATTATTCTCTAATCTAAATGAATAACCGTATTGCAATGAACATGATCTAATCATATTCATGCTCAATGTAGACACCTGATAACATTTATCTAGGTTCAATACTAATCTCGAACGCAGATGGAGCATGCGATGGTGATCTCATCAACTTTGGAAACACTTCCAACACACATCGTCACCTCGCCCTTAGCCAGTCTCCGTTTAGTCCGTAGCTTTTGCTTCAAGTCACCAATAATAGCAACTGAACTGGTATCCAATACCCAGGTGCTACCAGGAGTACTAGTGAGGTACACATTAATAACACGTATATACTTTGTTGAAGTTGCCAGCCTTATTATCTACCATGCATTTGGGGTAATTCCGCTACCAGTGACCGCTCCCCTTACAATAGAAGCACTCAGTCTCGGGTTTGGGTTCAACCTTGGGTTCCTTCGCTAGAGCGGCAACTGGTTTGCCATCCATGAAGTTTCCCTTCTAGCCCTTGCCCTTCTTGAAACCAGTGGTCTTGTTAAACCATCAACACTTGATGCTCCTTCTTTGATTTCTACCTTTTGCGGTCTTAAGCACCGCGAACAGCTCTGTGATCATCTCCATCCCTTGCATGTCATAGTTCATCACGAAGATCTATTAGCTTAGTGATACTGTCTAGAGAACTCTATCAATCACTATCTTATCTGGAAGTTTAACTCCCACTTGATTTAAGTGATTGTTGCACCCAGACATTCTGAGCACATGCTCACTAGCTGAGCTATTCTCCTCCATCTTGTTGGCAAAAGAACTTGTCAGAGGTCTCACACCTCTCAACACGGGCATGAGCCTGAAATCCCAATTTCAGTTCTTGGAACATCTCATATGTTCTATGGCGTTCAAAACATCATTAGAATCCTGATTCTAAGCTGTAAAGTATGGTGCACTAAACTATTAAGTAGTCATCAGGATGTGTCTGTTAGGTGTTCACAACATCCACAGACGATGTTGTAGGGGTTTGCACATCGAGCGGTGCATCAAAGACGTAAGTCGTCTGTGCAGCAGTGAGGACACTCCTCGGACTACGGACCTAGTCCGCATCATTGCTTACAATATCTTTCAACTTAATCTTTCTTTAGGAACGTATTGAAACAGGGAGCTACAACGTGAGCTATTTATCTACAACATATTTGCAAAGACAGTTTAGACTATGTTCATGATAAATTGAGTTCATCTAATCAAATTATTTAATGAACTCCCACTCAGATAGACATCCCTCTAGTCATCTAAGTGAAACATGATCCGAGTCAACTAGGCCGTGTCCGATCATCACGTGAGACGGACTAGTCAACATCGGTGAACATCTTCATGTTGATCGTATCTTCTATACGACTCATGCTCGACCTTTCGGTCTTCCGTGTTCTGAGGCCATGTCTGTACATGCTAGGCTCGTCAAGTCAACCTAAGTGTTTTTGCTGTGTAAATCTGGCTTACACCCGTTGTATTCGAACGTTAGAATCTATCACACCCGATCATCACGTGGTGCTTCGAAACAACGAACCTTCGCAACGGTGCACAGTTAGGGGGAACACTTTCTTGAAATTATTACGAGGGATCATCTTATTTAAGCTACCGTCGTTCTAAGCAAATAAGATGTAAAACATGATAAACATCACATGCAATCAAATAGTGACATGATATGGCCAATATCATTTTGCTCCTTTTGATCTCCATCTTCGGGGCTCCATGATCATCGTTGTCACCGGCATGACACCATGATCTCCATCATCGTGTCTTCTTGAAGTTGTCACGTCATCTATTACTTCTACTACTATGGCTAACGCTTTAGCAATAAGTAAAGTAATTACATGACGTTTATGTTGACACGCAGGTCATAAATAAATAAAGACAACTCCTATGGCTCTTGTCGGTTGTCGTACTCATCGACATGCAAGTCGTGATTCCTATTACAAGAACATGATCATCTCATACATCACATATATAATTCATCACATCCTTTGGCCATATCACATCACAAAACACTTGCTGCAAAAAAAAAGTTAGACGTCCTCTAATTGTTATTGCAAGTTTTTTACGTGGCTGCTATAGGTTTCTAGCAAGAACGTTTCTTACCTACGCTAAAACCACAACGTGAATTGCCAATTTCTATTTACCCTTCATAAGGACCCTGTTCATCGAATCCGATCCGATTAAAGTGGGTGAGATAGACACCCGCCAGCCACCTTATGCAACTAGTGCATGTCAGTCGGTGGAACCGGTCTCACGTGAGCGTACGTGTAAGGTTGGTCCGGGCCGCTTCATGCCACAATACCGCCGAATCAAGATAAGACTAGTAACGGCAAGTAAATTGACAATATCGACGCCCACAACTGCTTTGTGTTCTACTCGTGCATAGAAACTACGCATAGACCTAGCTCATGATGCCACTGTTGGGGAACGTAGCAGAAATTCAAAATTTTCTACGCATCACCAAGATCAATCTATGGAGTAATCTAGCAACGAGGGGAAGGAGAGTGCATCTACATACCCTTGTAGATCGCTAAGCGGAAGCATTCAAGTGAATGGGGTTGATGGAGTCGTACTCGCCGTGATCCAAATCACCGATGATCCTAGTGTCGAACGGACATCACCTCCGCGTCCAACACACGTGCAGCCCGGTGACGTCTCCCATGCCTTGATCCAGCAAGGGGAGAGGGAGAGGTTGGGGAAGACTCCGTCCAGCAGCAGCACGACGGCGTGGTGGTGGTGGAGGAGCGTGGCAATCCTGCAAGGCTTCGCCAAGCACCGCGGGAGAGGAGGAGGGAGAGAGGCAGGGCTGCGCCATGGAGAGGTCAAAACTCATCTTTCGGCAGCCCCAAAGTCCTCAAGTATATATAGGGGAGAGGGAGGGGGGTGCGCCCCCTTTAGGGTTTCCACCCCAATGGGTGCGGCAGCCCCAAACCCATCTAGGGTGGCAGCCAAGGGGGGAGAGGGGGAAACTTGCCCCCCAAGCTAGGTGGAGGCACCCCCTCCCCAAACCCTAGGCGCCTTGGGCCCTTGTGGGGGGGCGCACCAGCCCACCTGGGGCTGGTCCCCTCCCACACTTGGCCCATGCAGCCCTCCGGGGCTGGTGGCCCCACTTGGTGGACCACCGGGACCCTCCCGGTGGTCCCAGTACGTTACTGATAGCACCCGAAACTTTTCTGGTGACCAAAACAGGACTTCCCATATATAAATCTTTACCTCCGGACCATTCCGGAACTCCTCGTGATGTCCGGGATCTCATCCAGGACTCCGAACAACATTTGGTAACCACGTACATACTTTCCCTATAACCCTAGCGTCATCGAACCTTAAGTGTGTAGACCCTACAGGTTCGGGAGACATGCAGACATGACCGAGATGACTCTCCGGTCAATAACCAACAGCAGGATCTGGATACCCATGTTGGCTCCCACATGTTCCATGATGATCTCATCGGATGAACCACGATGTCGACGATTCAATCAATCCCGTATTCAATTCCCTTTGTCCATCGGTACGACACTTGCCCGAGATTTGATCGTCGATATCCCGATACCTTGTTCAATCTCGTTACCGGCAAGTCTCTTTACTCATTCCGTAACAAATCATCCTGTGATCAACTCCTTGATCACATTGTGCACATTATGATGATGTCCTACCGAGTGGGCCCAGAGATACCTCTCCGTTTACACGGCATGACAAATCCCAGTCTCGATTCGTGCCAACCCAACAGACACTTTCGGAGATACCTGTAGTGTACCTTTATAGCCACCCAGTTACGTTGCGACGTTTGGCACACCCAAAGCACTCCTACGGTATTCAGGAGTTGCACAATCTCATGGTCTAAGGAAATGATTCTTGACATTTAGAAAAGCTTTAGCGTACTAACTACACGATCTTTGTGCTAGGCATAGGATTGGGTCTTGTCCATCACATCATTCTCCTGATGATGTGATCCCGTTGTCAATGACATCCAATGTCCATGGTCAGGAAACCGTAACCATCTATTGATCAACGAGCTAGTCAACTAGAGGCTTACTAGGGACATGGTGTTGTCTATGTATCCACACATGTATCTGAGTTTCCTATCAATACAATTCTAGCATGGATAATAAACGATTATCATGAACAAGGAAATATAATAATAACCAATGTATCCACACATGTATCTGAGTTTCCTATCAATACAATTCCAACAGAATCAAGGATGACACGATGTCTACCCAGGTTCGGGCCCTCTTGATGGAGGTAAAACCCTATGTCCTGCTTGATTGTATTTGATGGGTATAGGGGTTACAATAGTCGATCTACCTCGAGATCGTAATGGCTAAACCCTAGATGTCTAGCCTATGTGATTTGTGATAGCCTCTATGGACTAAACCCTCCAGCTTATATAGACACAAGGAGGGTCAAGGGTTTGTACAGAGTCGGTTTTACAGAGAAACAAAATAATGCACCCGAATGCTAAGCTTGCCATCCACGCAAAGGAGAGTCCCATCTGGACACGGGAAAAGGTCTTCTGCCTTGTATCTTCACGGCCCACCTGTCTGGCCCATATCAATTTGTCCGGACACCCAAGGACCCCTTAGTCCAGGACTCTCTCATTAGCCCCTAAACTAGTCTTCAATGACGATGTATTCGGCTCGTTGATTGTCTACGGTGTTGCAAGGCGGGTTCCTTATCCGCATACAAAGCAGTCTCTTGACCCAAAGATCTGTATCGAGCCCTGCATTATAGTTACAACCCTAAACCACAAGGGCATAACATTTAATAAAGCATACCTTCTGACAGCTTTTTTGGCGAAACATTACGTCTAGCCTAATTATTATTTCTAACCGTTATTGGTCTCCCGCTTCATGTTTCGAGGCATGGACTTCATTGACACATCTTATCAAAGCAAAGATCGTGCCCCCTTATTATGATATTTTCATCAATATGGGTTTGGGTAATCCAACCGTGCCGTTCGCACGACCCCTTGGGAATAGGCGAGTTTTAAGGCTAGTGGGGGAGCGCTTGATATTCACTTCCTATATAAGCAGATAAGGATCCATTTTTTACACCACGCCTTCTTCCTTCCTCAGCCTTCATGTCCTTGAGCTCCAACACCCAAGCTTTCAGCCTTTCCCACCGCCCAATTCTCCCAGCCATGTCCGGATCCGGTTCACAGGGCAAGTGGGTGGCCTCCTCCATCACAGAGAAGGACATCAAGGAGCTCCAGGAAGTAAAGTACTTGACTGCGTAAATCGCACACCGACTCCTGGCCAAAGAGCAAATCATCCCCACGCCAGAGCCCGACGAGAGTGTTGTCTTCATCCCCCACTTTCTCCGCGGGCTAGGGTTTCCACTCCACCCCTTTGTCCGTGGACTCATGTTCTATTACGGGCTAGATTTCCACGATCTGGCCCCAAGCTCCCTCCTTCACATCTCGGCGTTCATCATCGTGTGTGAGGCGCTCCTCCACATTCCTCCCCACTTCGGCCTATGGCTCAAGGTTTTCAATGTGAAGCCGAAGGTGGTTGACGGGTAGCACGCCGACTACGGCGGTGCCATGGTGAGCAAACTCCCCAAAACCACTTGGCCCAAGGGGGCCTTTGTGGAGACCGTGAAGGTGTGGCAGCATCAGTGGTTCTATATCACTGAACCTCGCCGTACCAAATGGGCAGCTGCCCTTGAATTTAGATCTAGGCCTCCCATGCGGCTTGCATCTTGGACCAACAAGGGCCTAGACTGGGGATCGACCGACGAAGTGACGATGCTGCAAAAGTGCATCAAGAGCATGATAAAGAAACACACCAGTCTCATCGACGTGATTTAGGTGATGCTCTTCCACCGGATCCTCCCATGCCAACGCCGACCTCTCCGCATGTGGGAGCTTAATCCGGACAGCCCCCGGACCCTGCAGCACTTCTTCGGTACAACCCACAAAGAAATCTGGAAATTGCTTTTTAAAGCCCGGAAGTTGTGGCTGGAGAAGACCAAAGATATTGGTCTTGACAATGCGCATCCGGCAACTGAGGTAAGCTTCTTTATTCTAAACATAATTTCAATCCATAAGTCAAGGGGTATACTGAGACACCATTCCTTTATTCAGGGCTAGATGGCGAAGGCGGAGTGGACCAGGTGTCTGGGCGCCGCTACCAGAAAACCCAGCCGATCCTCTATTGACAAGGATGCTGGTCCCGGCGCCGTACCAGGCGCCGGAGAAGAAGGTCAAGAAGAAGGGCAAGGAGGCAAAAAGCGGCCTCCGCTGTATGGGTACTTCAGACGCTGTGTCCGGAGATACCGAAGCTCTCTCCTCCCATGAGGGAGATGAAGACAAAGAGGAGGAGGAGGAGGAAGAAAGCAACTCTCCCCCTAAGGGGAGGAAGAAGAAAAGGGCAGCCTCCGCAGACCTAGAGGCGGAGGCATCCAAAAGGGGGAAGATATCCCTCTCGGATGGCTCGGACTCGGATGCCAAAGTCATCCCTCAGTGGCGCCCCAGGGCAAAGCCCCTGGGCGAATCGTAAGCTTTCAAAAAATGTTGTACATATATCCGGTCTTTTATGATTCGTGATAACATATCATTATGTGTTCTAGTCTGTCCCATGATCTCCCTCAACAATCATCGTCTTTGGGGGACTTTCTGGCACCGGAGATGGTGGAGAGCGAGACGCCTCCACAAGCTTCTTCGCCACACTCCGCGGATGACACCGAGGTGTTATCCCAAAGGACTTCTCCAGGCCATG
The DNA here is from genome assembly GCF_018294505.1 of Triticum aestivum. Classification (NCBI taxonomy): domain Eukaryota; kingdom Viridiplantae; phylum Streptophyta; class Magnoliopsida; order Poales; family Poaceae; genus Triticum; species Triticum aestivum. The sequence goes on from NC_057809.1 coordinate 414,161,896, forward strand.
AAGAAGTGCGGGAGGTCGTCAAGACGGCGCCAGAGGGTAATGCCTCGGCTACCAAAAACATGGGGGAACCCACCCCTATGGAGACCGACGACGAGGGCCATGACCAACCTGGCCCCCAGCCGAACACCATTCCGGAGACCAATACAACTCCGGAATCGAGCGGGCAACCCCCTTTGAAGGAGGGGGAGCACCGACTCCACTAGCAACCTCCATTAATCCAGAGGCGCCGAACAGCCTGAGGGAAGCACTTCGACGTGCTTCCGTCGTAGAAGAGCACCGTACCCTGATGGGCTCGGTGGTTGAGAAGATTCAGTCTGCCAAGAGCGGGCTGAATGAATCCTTTACCAGCCTACTGACGGGCTTTGTGGTATGCGACGTAAGATGCCTTTTATATGAAAAAACTTATGCCTATATACAGATAGTAGCCCCTGAGACTATGTTCGGTTTTGGATAAAGCCGAACAGAGGATCAAATGAATATCTCAGAAAGTGACATACATATCTATTAAATGTACGGGCTTCCCTGTTGGCAGCGACCGCCCAGGTCGCTGAAGTTTCCGAGCTCAAACGGAAGCTGAAGCTGGCCGATGACGACCTCGACCGTATTAACAGACGTTTCGATGAGGCACAAGGTACATATTTGTACGATTGAAATTATATTGGAGGAGTTTTAAGATAACACACTTGCTTGTGTAAATGATATGAAGGTAGTGCGTCCGAGGTTGAGACTCTCAAGGACGCCCTGTCGCAAGTCCGAAAGCAGGAGCAGGAGAGTAGGGTTGCTGCCGATAAAGCGGCTGCAGATTTAAAGACCGAACAGGCCACCCGCCGTCAGTATGAGAGGGTGACCGAGGTCGAGCAAGAGCTCAAAGATGCTGCTCGTAATGTGAGGCCTTGGAGAAGGAGAATAAGGCTCAAGCTGTCGAACTCTCCAAGGCTCTTCAAGAGGCCAGGGAGGCGCGGCTCAGTCCCGGGCGGCTCGCGAGGAGATCAAGCAGGCTGAGCAGATGGCGGCTGGTAAGCCCTTTCTTTTGCAGAGTAAATTCGGCAGTCAAGAATATGCCCCACTTACTCGCTTGTGGAGTTCTCCAGATGCGTTTGCGGATCTTCCGGGGAGCGTCGCTGATGCTGCGAAATTTTTTCGGGCCCAAGAGGGGAACACGATGGAGAAACTCTTCTGGTCGTAGTACCTGGCGCTGGAGCGTCTAGCGCTGTTGAATGACTAGATGATGCAGATGGCGGAGCTGCATATGATGTCTGGTTTGTCCATGAAGGACATCATAGTCCGTTTGTGGCCAGCCGAACCCATTCCTAGCAGCTACTTCGGCTTGGTCAGGCGTCTTACCGATGCCCTATTGCGAATTGAAGCTGTTAAGCGCTCCTCGTGTATTGAGGGTGCCCGGATGGCTTTGCCCGCGTCAAAATGCATTGGGCAAAGATGAAGGCCGCCGTCGTAGCAGTTGAAGGGCCGCCCGAAGGCAAGGACTATCGCAAGCCGGAGCGCTATTTTGAAGATGTCCTAGAAGGAGCCCGTTTAATAGAGGGTCAATGCTCGAAAGATATGATATTTGAATGAACGTATCCAGGCTACACAGACTATGTGTTATGAAACAAGTTCTTTGTATAATATGCTTGCTTTTTTATCGCAAATTATTTTCCTCCTATGCGGCCGTTTGTTGTATCTGAAAGTTTGCCAGTCGTTGGCTTCAGCCCCCACGTAGATACAACGGGGGTGTTCGGAATAGCACGTGACCACTCTTATCCCAACTTCTTGGTCCGTAAAGGATGTGATCATGCAGCGAACTAGGTAATCGGACTATGCGGCTTTACCACTCTCACTTAGCCATAGGAGTTTGACAATGGGATTATAGGCATAGCCCCTGGTGTTGTTCGGCTATCCAAACTTGGGTGCTTTAGACGCCTGATCGGGTGAAGGCCAGTCCTTCGTGTAATATGAAAAAACGCAAAAATATTTTAATAAGTCACCGAACAGCTGACCAACTCTCGCCATATCGTGATAGTCAGCTTTCGGCTTTCTCTACTGAGGTGTTTGACCGGACGAACCAGAAACACAATCGCAGTAGTTCTCCCTTTACTACCTTAGCCGAACAAGCGGAACGTAGGGTGCCAACCACAGGAGCCAGGCAACCCAACTATTGACCAAAGACATGATTCAGAGCTGATGCATATAATGCGGTATTCAGGACGCCAAAGTGTACTACGAAAGTGTTTGGACTTTTTGTTTTTTGAATATTTGTGGCCGAATAGATCCCCTGGCAATTAATGCCAATGTGTATATGTTAATCAGTCATGAAGACGGGATACAGATTATGGAATAGGCCAATATCGAACAAGGTAGGACAAAACTGCTTCCGCTATATTCTGATTGATACGTTAAACATTATCTTACAGAGAATGCCACAATTATCAAGGCTATTTTACATGTCGAGAATTCGAGGGAAAGCTCTATACAGGTCCTAAAAAGGAAAGGTGGTCTTGAAGATCCTTTGGACACTCTGCCGCATGTCTGCGCCGCTTTTCACCTTGGTGTAGGATCCTTTGAGAGGATCAATCGATCGAAGATACATAAGGGTCCTGGAAAAGGGCCCTCGGTACCATCGTAAAGTGATGTGAGTTGTAAAGAACCTAAAAAATAGAAATAAGAAAAAGGGGAGAATATGGGGGTCCGAATCCGTATTGTGGATTTTGTTTTTAGTGCGCCTCCATCCCCGCCCATGGTATCTTTAGTGCGTAATTATGTATGCACGGTAGTATGCCACCACCAGGTTGGGGTTTTGACGGAGGCCGCATTGCTAATCTAGCTCTGGACGAGCCAGACTGTCATTTTGCAGGTAGACCGGACTTGTTTGATAGTGTCCGGGGGCTTGACTGCCGATGTAGTATTCGGCTTGATAAGGCCACCCTGTACTTTAGCTGCTAGGGCCGCAGTTTGCTCCTCGGTACGGAGGGGGCGCTCCATGTTTCCATTGACTTTTATGACTCCGCATGGTCTGGGCATCTTGAGCTTTAGATATGCGTAGTGCGGGACTGCATTGAAACGGGCAAAAGCAGTTCGTCCGAGCAGTGCATGCTAACCACTGCGGAAAGGGACGATGTCGAAGATTAAATCTTCGCTTCAGAAATTATCTGGAGAGCCGAAGACTACCTCCAGCGTTATTGACACTCTGCAGCAAGCCTCTACATCGGGTATTACTCCTTTAAAGGTGGTTTTGGTGGGCTTGATCCTTGAGGGATCAATGCCCATTTTACGGACAGTGTCTTGATAAAGCAGATTAAGACTGTTGCCGCCATCCATGAGGACTCGCGTGAGATGGAATCTGTCGATGATAGGGTCGAGGACCAACGCTGCCGAACCTCTGTGATGGATACTGGTCGGGTGGTCTGTGCGGTCGAAGGTGATCGGGTAGGCCGACCATGGGTTGAATTTTGGGGCAACTGGCTCTATGGCGTAAATGTCCCTAAGTGCGCGTTTGCGCTCTCGCTTGGGGATATGAGTGGCATAGATCACGTTTACTATCTTAACCTCGGGGAGAAATTTCTTTTGCCCCCTGTGTTTGATAGGCTAGGCTCATCATCATCCTCACTGGGTGGCCCTTTCCCCTTATGTTCGGTGTTTATTTTATCGGCATGTTTAAAGACCCAAGAATTTCTGTTGGTATGATTGGCAGGCTTGTCCGGGGTGCCATGGATCTGGCAAGGCCGATCTAGTATTCAGTCGAAACTAGATGGACCATCTTTGTTTCCTTTAAATGGCTTCTTCCCCTGACCGGGTTTAGAGCCACTGAATCCGGCGTTGACTGTCGTGTCTTCGGTATCTTCGTTGTTGCTTCGACGCTTGTGTTTGTTGTGTCGTGGTCTGCTGTTGCCATCTCTGCCTTCGGAGGTGCTAGGGTCGCTAGTGCTATTGCTTCTACGAGCTAGCCAACTATCTTCTCCCGCACAAAAGCGGGTCATGAGTGCGGTGAGAGCTGCCATGGACTTCGACTTTTCTGGGCTGAGGTGTCGGGCGAGCCACTCGTCACGAACACCATGCTTAAAGGCCGCGAGGGCTTTGGCGTCTAGACAGTCGACAATTTGGTTCTTTTTAATTAAGAACCTGATCCAGAGCTTCCGGGCTGACTCTCCGGGTTGCTGGACTATGTGACTAAGGTCATCGGTGTCTAGAGGCCGAACATAGGTACCTTGGAAGTTGTCTCTAAAGGCATCTTCCAAATCTTCCCAACTACCAATGGAATTTTCTGGGAGGTTGTTTAACTAGTGTCGTGCTGGTCCCTTGAGTTTTAGGGGGAGTTATTTGATGGCATGAAGATCGTCACCGCGAGCCATGTGGATGTGGAGAGGAAAAACTTCGATCCATACTGTAGGATCTATTGTTCCATCATATGATTCAATGTTCACGGGTTTAAACCCTTCTGGGAACCAGTGCTCCATTACCTCATCGGTGAAGCATAAGGGGTGTGCGGCGCCTCTATATCAGGCAACGTCGCGACGGAGTTTGAATGACGTCTGTATGCGATTTTCAGCCCTGGTGAGGTTATGCTTGTCAGGCCAAGCCTGGCGGTTCTCTTCTCGCATTGGGGCATGCCCCCTTGATCCATAGATTGATCTTGTCTGGCCTGCTCTATTGCCCAGGTCTTGTCATAGATCGTAGGTGTATCCTGGAGCCGCTATCTCTCTTCCCTTATGGCGAGGTGGTGCGGGTTGGTGTCCGGCTTAGGTGGCCGCTTTATCTCGCCCACGTGGTGGCCAGTCTGGTTCATTAGCGCAGTCATGTTTCGATGGTATTGGCTCGAAGGCCTCGTTGTCGAATTGTGGCAGTAGCCGACGCTTCGGATATCTCTTTGTTGGGCGTTGTAGGCCATATTCCTCGGCAGCTAGGACCTGTCTCCATCTGTCATTGAGCGTATCTTGTTTGGCTTGGATCCATTGCTACTACTTTTTTAGGCTTCTCACAGTGGCGATTAGCTGGCGCTTAAAGCATTCCTACTCGAGTGGTTCCTCTGGCACGATGAAGTATTCGTCGCCGAGGTTCACATAGTACTCGGAGATAGGTAGATAATTACTGTCTTCCGAGTCCTCGTTCCCGACCGGATTGTCAGGATTAACTTGCCCCTCCTCCACATTATCTTGTTCGGATGTGGGCTCGACGGGGGCTTCGGGGTCTTCGGCATCCGCTGGAGTGTTACCATCTCCGGTGCCGGTATTACGGTCGTTGCCACGACATGATTTTGAGCGGCGTCGCTGGCGTCGGCACTTTGGCGGTGCCTCATCAGGTTTGTCTTCCACCGGATCTTTCCTATCTACACCGTCATTGTTGTGGTTTTGTCACGGCAGATGTCCTAGCGTGAGGACTTAGTCGTGGAGCCATCGCAACGTAGTTAGCTTAAAGGGGTTAAAGCGGGACAAAGGACGCAAGGAGTTTATACTGGTCCGGCCCCTTGCGGTGAAGGTAAAAGCCTAATCCAGTTGTGATGGAATTGCTAGGGTTTTGATGACCAGGGAGCGATCCGCTTTGCCTGGCTCTCGATCTGTTGTTTTCCGTCCCTAAACCGTCGACAGGTTGTCCCTTTATATACACAGGTCGACGCCCGGCGGTTTATAGAGTCCCGGCCGGATCATAAGCGTAAGCGTGTCCAGCTCCATTTCTACCTTTTCTTATCTTACAACACAAGTTATACATCTTATGGCGGTTTATTCCTATGGATCATAATCCGCCTTTGGGCCTTGGGCCCTCCTGTTAGCTCTCCTTCGTAAAGCGATGTACTCCTTTTCCTCGTGGGCTATGACAAGAACAACTCACTATGAGTATAATCCGGCCCCTCCTGGGCGGTTTATACTCAATAGTTATATCCCCAACATTAGGCCCCAGATTGATTTGAACCTGTTCATGTCAATCTTCAGCACTTAGAAAAATTCCTTCTTCAACATCTTCACAAAAATCTTGAAAACCGCCATGACGTCATCATCCAAGACCATGATAGCCCACCGTGATGTCATCCTCTATTAACTTTACACAGAACCCAAATCTTTTAATGTATCTCCTTTAATGAATCTCCGAAAATCGAGGCGTCCGCATGTCTGCATATCCATTTTTCGACCTCCTCAATTCTCGCGCCGGCCACTTATCCCTTCCCCTTATAAATAGGGTCGAGGATCATTTTCACTTTTCCCCTCGTGCCTCTTCGTCTCATCGTCTTCCTCGCGTCGCCCCAGTGCTTTGAACTCCGCCGCCGTCGTCGGACTTCGCCTCTGCTTCGATCTTGGCTGATGCATCACCCTGAACGCACCAGAGAACCACGGCGCCTCTCCTCTATTTCCTCAGCACCGGTAAACCTCCCTTTCCTCCACTGTAGATCTATCTTTAGGGTTTGAGCATTTCATCAGTGTTCGTCGGTGTTCGTGGTTGCACGGTAGTTCTTTGACTCAAGCCTCAATATTCAACCTGTATAGCGATGGCCATAATCTTTCTTTTTCATCAGTGCATCTTGTTTAAGCAAAACTTCAATCTGAACCTTTATCCATTGCTTCGTATCCATATTTTAGGTCTGAATATACTTTGGTTTTCTGGCCCATGGTAGATCCGAAATTACAACGCCAACCTGTGAAACCTGTTTTTTCATCACTTAGTTATTTCAGATATGTACCTTCAATATCAATGTAGGTGGTTTAATTGTAGAAACTGATAACCTGCCAAGTACCATTAGTCCCCTCTTAAACTGCCGATCACTTATCATTACACTTCTGACAACACCAATATCTGGTTTAACAATTTTGCATGCTTTACCACTTTCCATCTCTTAACCTGCACGGCTTTATGCTTGTCAACCATGAATCTTAAACTGGCACAAACCCTCCTTCAGGTTGTCAAAGAAATGGCCAAGTCTTTTTATGCTTGCAACTGGGTACCATCCCGGATTACAGAAGAAGATCTGAACGGATGTGTTGCAACTGGTGCTTTACCCAAGCAGAGTGAAACCCATTGGAGAGCACCCGGTCCAGAAAATCCTCCTACGCCCAAGGATGGCGAGATAGTTGTGTTTGTTGATCATCTAAGCTGTGGTTTTAAACCTCCCGGATAAAAAAATTTCCGTGATGTGCTTGCTAGCTTCCAGATCCACTCTCAAGATATTGGACCTAACTCTGTGTCCAATATTTGTAATTTTCAAGTGTTTTGCGAGGCTTATCTGCAAGAAGAACCGGCCATTGAACTGTTCAGGGACTTTTTCTATTTAAACCGACGTACCGAATTTGTAGACAAGCCCAATACTGAACTTGGCGGTGCTTCAATTCAAAAAAGGAAAGACGTTAGCTTCCCTCACGCCAAGCATCATAGTCACCCTAAGGATTGGAACCAGACTTGGTCCTATTGCAAAGATACTTCCCCTGATGATGAGAATCCTCTGTCGGGTTATCGTGCTCACCGACTTACCAATACACATCCATTTCCCCAAAGATTGACTGCAAAAGAATGGGCCAAATACGCACCACAACTTGCAAAGCTCAGAGCCTTTGTGGCTAATGGTTTAACAGGAATTGACTTTGTTCATTGCTGGATATCTTGGGGTATTTTCCCTTTAAGCCGTCGCCCCGGTTTAATGTGCGAATACACATGGGACTTGAAAGACCCTCAACGGCACACTGACATTCAGTTAACTGATGCTAAAATCACTGAAGCTGTCAAAAAGATATTGGATGAATCGGTGGCTGTCTGCAGCAAAACAGGGCTAAGTCCCTTCTGCATTTCAAATAAACCGCCAGCTGTAAGAATTCCCTAACCCTTGTTTCAACCTGATATTCTTAACTCTTCCTTATAACCTTTGCCAATCTTCTAACAGGGTGACGACCCATTTTGGAAGAAGAAACCTCAGGATAAACCGGCCAAGACCCCTTGACCCAAGACAAAGGTCGTCAAAAAGCCTGCTAAGAAGAAAGCAGCTGTGTCCACCGAGCTGAACCTCGACGAAGATCTTGACAACCCGAAATCAGAGGTAGAACTTGAATCTCTTGGTTCATTTTTTATACACCTCATTGACAATGACCATTATCAGGATAAGGCTGAAGCCAGCCGGGCTGATGATGTAGAGGTTATTATTCTTTCCTCCGGTTCAGATCCTCAGCCAACACAGAAAACCCGTCAAGCAAACGAGAAAGTAAAATTTTCACACCCTCTAGCTTATCTGAATCCAAACTTTCTTTTGAAGAAAAAGCAGCATGAAGCTCGCCGCACAACCCGGCATAGTGGCCAGGTGGTTACTTCGTCCAGTTTACCGAACACGACGGTTCGTAAACGCCGACCAGAGGTTTCATCCATTCTTGACACATCTTATCCCAAGGTTGGTTATTTTCGGCAACCTCTTAATCCATCTGACTCAAACTACCATGGAACTTCCCATTCATCCTCTGGCGAATCAATAGGGACACAGCTTCCTCCCCTTAAGATTGTTCCGGGGTAAGCATACTACACTTAGCTCTTTATCCCTTGCACCTTGCTACCTCTTGAGCATTGCGTTGGTTTTCCCCGAAGAGGAAGGGATGATGCAGCAAAGTAGCGTAAGTATTTCCCTCAGTTTTTGAGAACCAAGGTATCAATCCAGTAGGAGGCTACACGCGAGTCCCTCGTACCTGCACAAAAAAAATAAATCCTCGCAACCAACGCGAATAGGGGTTGTCAATCCCTACACAACCACTTACGAGAGTGAGATCTGATAGACATGATAAGATAATATTTTTGGAATTTTTGTGATAAAGATGCAAAGTAAAATAAAGGCAAAGTAAAAAAGCAAAGGAAATAACTAAGTAGTAGGATATTAATATGATAAAGATAGACCCGGGGGCCATAGGTTTCACTAGTGGCTTCTCTCAAGAGCATAAGTATTCTACGGTGGGTGAACAAATTATTGTTGAGAAATTGACAGAATTGAGCATAGTTATGAGAATATCTAGGTATGATCATGTATATAGGCATCACGTCCGAGACAAGTAGACCAACTCCTGCCTGCATCTACTACTATTACTCCACTCATCGACCGCTATCCAGCATGCATCTAGAGTATTAAGTTAAAAACAGAGTAACGCCTTAAGCAAGATGACATGATGTAGAGGGATAGACTCATGCAATATGATGAAACCCCCATCTTGTTATCCTCGATGGCAACAATACAATACGTGCCTTGCTGCCCCTACTGTCACTGGGAAAGGACACCGCAAGATTGAACCCAAAGCTAGGCACTTCTCCCATTGCAAGAAAAATCAATCTAGTAGGCCAAACCAAACTGATAATTCAAAGAGACTTGCAAAGATAACCAATCATACATAAAAGAATTCAGAGAAGATTCAAATATTATTCATAGATAGGCTTGATCATAAACCCACAATTCATCGATCTCAACAAACACACCGCAAAAAGAAGATTACATCGAATAGTTCTCTACAAGAGAGGGGGAGAACATTCTATTGAGATCCAAAAAGAGACAAGAAGCCGTCTAGCTAATAACTATGGACCTATAGGTCTGAGGTGAACTACTCACACTTCATCGGAGAGGCCATGGTGTTGATGTAGAAGCCCTCCATGATCGATGCCCCCTCCGGCGGAGCTCTGGAACAGGACCCAAGATGGGATCTCATGGATACAGAAAGTTGCGGCGGTGGAATTAGGTTTTTGGCTCTATATCTGATCATTTGGGGGTACGTAGGTATATATAGGAGGAAGGAGTACGTCGGTGGAGCAACAGGGGGCCCACGAGGGTGGAGGGCACGCCTGGAAGGGTAGGCGCGCCCCCCTACCTCGTGGCCTCCTCTTTTATGTCTTGACATAGGGTCCAAGTCTCCCGGGTCTTGTTTGTTGAGAAAATCACGTTCCCGAAGGTTTCATTCCGTTTGGACTTCATTTGATATTCCTTTTCTTCGAAACCCTAAAACAGGCAAAAAACAACAATTCTGGGTTGGGCCTCCGGTTCATAGGTTAGTCCCAAAAATAATATAAAAGTGGATAATAAAGCCCAATAATGTCCAAAACAGTAGATAATATAGCATGGAGCAATCAAAAATTATAGATACGTTGGAGACATATCAAGCATCCCCAAGCTTAATTCCTGCTCGTCCGCGAGTAGGTAAATGATAAAAATAGAATTTTTGATGCGGAGTGCTACTTGGCATAATTTTAATGTAATTCTTCTTAATTGTGGTATGAATATTCAGATCCGAAAGATTCAAGACAAAAGTTTAATATTGACATAAAAATAATAATACTTCAAGCATACTAACAAAGCAATTATGTCTTCCCAAAATAACATGGCCAAAGAAAGTTATCCCTACAAAATCATATAGTCTGGCTATGCTCCATCTTCACCACACAAAATATTTAAATCATGCACAACCCCGATGACAAGCCAAGCAATTGTTTCATACTTTTGACATTCTCAAAACTTTTTCAATTTTCACGCAATACATGAGCGTGAGCCATGGACATAGCACTATATGTGGAATAGAACGGTGGTTGTGGAGAAGACAAAAAAGGGAAGATAATCTCACATCAACTAGGCGTATCAACGGGCTATGGAGATGCCCATAAATAGATATCAATGTGAGTGACTAGGGATTGCCATGCATTGGATGCACTAGAGATATAAGTATATGAAAGATCAAAAAGAAACTAAGTGGGTGTGCATCCAACTTGCTTGCTCATGAAGACCTGGGGCATTTTGAGGAAGCCCATCATTGCAATATACAAGCCAAGTTCTATAATGAAAAATTCCCACTAGTATATGAAAGTGATAACAGGAGAGACTCTCTACTATGAATATCATGGTGCTACTTTGAAGCACAAGTGTGGTAAAAGGTTAGTAACATTGTCCCTTCTCTCTTTTTATTTGGGCCTTTTCTCTTTTTTATGGCCTCTTTATTTATTTATTTTTTATTTTTCGTCCGGAGTCTCATCCCGACTTGTGGGGGAATCATAGTCTCCACCATCCTTTCCTCACTGGGACAATGCTCTAATAATGATGATCATCACACTTTTATTTTTCTTACAACTCAAGAATTACAACTCGATACTTAGAACAATATATGACTCTATATGAATGCCTCCGGCGGTGTACCGGGATAAGCAATGAATCAAGAGTGACACGTATGAAAGAATTATGAATGGTGGCTTTGCCACAAATACGATGTCAACTACATGATCATGCTAAGAAATATGACAATGATGGAGTGTGTCATAATAAACGGAATGGTGGAAAGTTGCATGGCAATATATCTCAGAATGGCTATGGGAATGCCATAATAGGTAGGTATGGTGGCTGTTTTGAGGAAGGTATATGGTGGGTGTATGATATCGGCGAAAGGTGCGCGGTATTAGAGAGGCTAGCAAAGGTGGAAGGGTGAGAAAAGTGTGTATAATCCATGGACTCAACGTTAGTCATAAAGAACTCATATACTTATTGCAAAAATCTACAAGTTATCAAAGCAAAGTATTACGCACATGCTCCTAGGGGGATAGATTGGTAGGAAAAGACCATCGCTCGTCCCCGACCGCCACTCATAAGGAAGACAATCAAAAAATAAATCATGCTCCGACTTCATCACATAACGGTTCACCGTACGTGCATGCTACGGGAATCACAAACTTTAACACAAGTATTTATCAAATTCACAACTACTCAACTAGCACAACTTTAATATCACCATCTTCATATCTCAAAACAATTATCAAGCATCGAACTTCTCATAGTATTCAACACACTCATAAGAAAGTTTTATTATTAATCTTGTATATCAAGCATATTAGGATTTTAAGCAAATTACCATGCTATTTAAGACTCTCAAAATAATCTAAGTGAAGCATGAGAGATCAATAGTTTCTATAAAACAAATCCACCACCATGCTCTAAAAGATATAAGTGAAGCACTAGAACAAAACTATATAACTCAAAAGATATAAGCGAAGCACATAGAGTATTCTAAAAAATTTCAAATCATGTATGGCTCTATCAAAAGGTGTGTACAGCAAGGATGATTGTGGTAAACTAAAAAGTAAATACTCAAATCATACAAGACGCTCCAAGCAAAACACATATCATGTGGCGAATAAAAATATAGCTCCAAGTAAAGTTACCGATAGAAGTAGAAGAAAGAGGGGATGCCTTCCGGGGCATCCCCAAGCTTTGGATTTTAGGTGTCCTTAGATTATCTTGGGGGTGCGATGGGCATCCCCAAGCTTAGGCTCTTGTCACTCCTTGTTCCATAATCCATCAAATCTTTACCCAAAACTTGAAAACTTCACAACACAAAACTTAAAGTAGAAAATTTTGTGAGCTCCGTTAGCGAAAGAAAATAAAAGACCACTTCAAGGTACTGTAATGAACTCATTCTTTATTTATATTGGTGTTATACCTACTTCATTCCAACTTCTCTATGGTTTATAAACTATTTTAGTAGCCATAGATTCATCAAAATAAGCAAACAACACACGAAAAACAGAATCTGTCAAAAACAGAACAGTCTGTAGTAATCTGTAGCTAGCGCAAGATCTAGAACCCCAAAAATTCTAAACTAAATTTCTGGACGTGAGAAATTTATATATTAATCATCTGAAAAAAGAATTAACTAAATATCACTTTCCAAATAAAAATGGCAGTAGTTCTTGTGAGTGCTAAAGTTTCTGTTTTTTACAGCAAGTGTAACAAGACCTTCCCCAAGTCTTCCCAACTGTTCTACTTGGCACAAACACTAATTAAACACAAAAAACACAACTAAAACAGAGGCTAGATAAATTATTTATTACTAAACAGGATCAAAAAGCAAGGAATAAAAATAAAATTGGGTTGCCTCCCAACAAGCGCTATCGTTTAACGCCCCTAGCTAGGCATAACAAGCAAGGATAGATCTAGGTATTGCCATCTTTGGTAGGCAATCCATAAGTGGCTCTCATAACAGATTCATAAGGTAATTTAATTTTATTTCTAGGAAAGTGTTCCATGCCTTTCCTTAATGGAAATTGGAATCTAATATTTCCTTCCTTCATATCAATACTTGCACCAATCGTTCTAAGGAAAGGTCTACCAAGAATAATAGGACATGAAGGATTGCAATCTATGTCAAGAACAATAAAATCTACGGGCACATAATTCCTATTTGCAACAATAATAACATCATTAATTCTTCCCATAGGTTTCTTAATAGTGGAATCCGCAAGGTGCAAGTTTAAAGAGCAATCATCAAAATCACGGAAACCTAACAAATCACATAGTCTTTGGAATTGTGGAAACACTAGCACCCAAATCACATAAAGCATAGCATTCATGATCTTTAATTTTAATTTTAATAGTTGGTTCCCACTCATCATAAAGCTTTCGAGGTATAGAAACTTCCAATTCAAGTTTTTCTTTATAAGATTGCATCAAGGCATCAACGATATGTTTTGTAAACGCTTTATTTTGACTATAAGCATGAGGAGAATTTAGCACGGATTGTAACAAGGAAATACAATCAATCAAAGAGCAATTTTCATAGTTAAATTCCTTTAAATCCATAATAGTGGGTTTAGCAACATCTAGGGTTTTAATTTATTCAATCCCACTTTTATCAATTTTAGCATCAAGATCAAAAAATTCCGAATTCTTGGAATGCCTTCTAGGTAAAGGTGGATCATATTCGGTCCCATCATTATGAAGATTCATATTGCAAAACAAAGATTTAATAGGGGACACATCAATAACTTTTAGATCTTCATCTTTATTTTCATAGCAATCCGGTTTAGCGGCCATCTTATTAACTAAGGTAGCCTGCTTATCCAAAATTTCAGCAGTTAATTTCTCAAGATGAGCAATTTGGGATCTCAAACCATCGAATTCTTTAGACATATCATCAAGCTCTTTATTCATAAAACTCATAAAACTTTTCTGTTCTTTAAGCTCGTTTCTGAAGAAACTATTATGTTCAAATTGCAAAACCATAAAACTCCTGACATTACTTTCGATCTCTTCTAGCCTTTTAAGGTGGAGATCACCAAATTTAGGTAGAGCCATACAGGCAAGCAAGCAAACTAACACACAAGCAAACAAAAAGCAAGTGGGCAAAAAGAGGCAAAATAGAGAAAGAGATGGAGGATAGAGAGAGAGAGAGGGCGAATAAAACGGCAAGGGTGAAGTGGGGGAGAGGAAAACGAGAGGCAAATAGCAAATAATGTAATGCGGGAGATAAGGGTATGTGATGGGTACTTGGTCTGTTGACTTTTGCGTAGACCTCCCCGGCAACGGTGCCAAAAATCCTTCTTGCTACCTCTTGAGCACTGCGTTGGTTTTCCCCGAAGAGGAAGGGACGATGCAGCAAAGTAGCGTAAGTATATCCCTCAGTTTTTGAGAACCAAGGTATCAATCCAGTTGGAGGCTACACGCGAGTCCCTCGTACCTGCACAAAACAAATAAATCATCGCAACCAACGCGAATAGGGGTTGTCAATCCCTACACGACCACTTATGAGAGTGAGATCTGATAGATATGATAAGATAATATTTTTGGTATTTTTGTGATAAAGATGCAAAGTAAAATAAAGGCAAAGTAAAAAAGCAAAGGAAATAACTAAGTAGTAGGAGATTAATATGATAAAGATAGACCCGGGGGCCATAGGTTTCACTAGTGGCTTCTCTTGAGAGCATAAGTATTCTACGGTGGGTGAACAAATTACTGTTGAGCAATTGACAGAATTGAGCATAGTTATGAGAATATCTAGGTATGATCATGTATATAGGCATCACGTCCAAGACAAGTAGACCGACTCCTGCCTGCATCTACTACTATTACTCCACTCATTGACCGCTATCCAGCATGCATCTAGAGTATTAAGTTCAAAACAGAGTAACGCCTTAAGCAAGATGACATGATGTAGAGGGATAGACTCATGCAATATGATGAAAACCCCATCTTGTTATCCTCGATGGCAGCAATACAATACGTGCCTTCCTGCCCCTACTGTCACTGGGAAAGGACACCGCAAGATTGAACCCAAAGCTAAGCACTTCTCCCATTGCAAGAAAAATCAATCTAGTAGGCCAAACCAAACTAATAATTTGAAGAGACTTGCAAAGATAACCAATCATACATAAAAGAATTCAGAGAAGATTCAAATATTATTCATAGATAGACTTGATCATAAACCCACAATTCATCGGTCTCAACAAACACACCGCAAAAAGAAGATTACATCGAATAGTTCTCCACAAGAGAGGGGGAGAACATTGTATTGAGATCCAAGAAGAGAGAAGAAGCCATCTAGCTAATAACTATGGACCCGTAGGTCTGAGGTGAACTACTCACACTTGATCGGAGAGACTATGGTGTTGATGTAGAAGACCTCCGTGATCTATGCCCCCTTCGGCGGAGCTCCGCAACAGGCCCCAAGATGGGATCTCGTGGATACAGAAAGTTGTGGCGGTGGAATTAGGTTTTTGGCTCCGTATCTGATCGTTTGGGGGTACGTAGGTCTATATAGGAGGAAGGAGTACATCGGTGGAGCAACATGTGACGCCCGAATAATTGAGCTACAGTAATTCCCTGCTAATGATGGCACGTCACCACGATTCCCGTTAAATTAAACTCACATTGATTCAAGCGGAATTCAAATTCACATTTAAACTAAAGCCAAACGCTAAAAGTTCTCAAACATTAAAACTTAAATGTTCTAAGTGTGAAAAATAAATGCAAAGGCTTATTGGTAAGGGAATCAACTTTTTATAAAATATTTAAATGCCCTTACTTAAATAAAACTGCAGCTTAGACACGTAAATAAATGCCTTTTTCAATTAATAAAATATTAACTAAGTTATTTAATTGCCCAAAACTATTGGGGCAGTGGCATGTTTATTAAAACTAAATTAGGTACAACTTTGGTATTTTTACAAAACTATAATAAAATACAAAACTAAAAGAAAACAGTAAGGAAAAATAAATAAAAGGAAAAAGGCAAAACAAAAAAAGCAAAATTAGGAAAGGAAACCACCTGGGCCGTTCGGCCCAACTAGGCAACCAGGCTACCCGACCGGCCCACCCTACCCCTACTTAACCCCCACTCCCACCGAACCCTAGCCCATATTCCCCACTCCCCCCACGCTCGGTCCACTCCCCCCTGCTCGGTCCACTCCCTCCCGATCCGATCTGGATCGGGATCCCGTTGACGCCGCCGCCGATCCCCGCGGCCACTATGCCGGAGCTGCCACCGTCGCCCTCCGCCTCGACCCCCCCCCCCCCCCCCCCGCCGGACCGCTTCATCCTCGTCTTCCCCTCGCCCCTCTCCCCCTCCGTGCCCGTCGCCGCCTGGACCGCGCCGGCGCCAGGAGCTCCCCCACCGGTCTGCTTCCCCGTCGCAAGTCGTCTCCGTCCTTCCCCTCGACACCCGCTGCCCTAGACCCTACGTCTCCGGTGAGGCTACGGCCTCCGCGCCCCTCCTCTCTCTCCCCCTCGCTCGCTCACCGCGCCGTCCGCGCTCCGGCATGCCCGCGCCTCGCCGGCGCCCGCGCGGCCACAGCCGCCAGTCCCGCCACTCCTCACTGCATCGCGCACACGCCACACCGCCCGCTGCTGCCGCTGCGTCTCCCTAGCGCCCGCTTCACCGCGGCTCCCGCCCGGCCACTTTCCCGCGGCCAACAGCCGTGCCTCGCCCCGTTCTGCTCGCCCGCGCCACCCACAGCCGAGCGTGCCATCGCCCTGCCTCTGCCCCGCGGAAGCCCTGCCACTACTCCACGCCGGCGCGCCCCCTGGCCCCCCTGCTCCCTATGACCGCCCTACCATGGTCGCCGGTGCCCCGCCGCGCCCAAGTCGGGTGCGCCCTGCGGGACAACGCCCGTTTGGGCTGTGCCTGTTAGCCCCCCGGCCCTATGACAAGTGGGGCCATCCCCAGAACGGTCTTAAAAAGGAAGATTAAAACATAATAATAATTAATAATAAAGTTAATTAACTAATTAATTAACTTAATTAATTCTGTTAACTAAGTATTAAACCAAATTAAGCTGCTAATTAATCTAACTAAATAGTTAGTTAGTTAGGCAATGACATGTTGGTCCCACGCATCAGGTTGACCAGTCAACTCCGTTCACTGCTGACGTCAGCATGACATCATGCTGATGTCACCTTTTTCGAATTAAATTAAATAATTGATTAAAATCCAGAAATTAATAAAATCTTTAGAAAATCATATCTTTTAATCCGTAACTCGGATTAAATTATTTTCAACATGAAAGTTGCTCAGAACGACGAGACACATCTGGATACGCAGCCCATTCGTCCGCCACACACCCCTAACATATCAAACTCGCAACTTTTTCCCTCCGTCTCCTCTGCCCGAAAACGCAAAACACCGGGGATACTTTCCCGGATGTTTCCCCCCTTCACCGGTATCACCTCATACCGCGTTAGGGCACGCCTAGCATCACGCTTTGCTTTTTCATGCATCGTTATGCACCTCTTTGCATTGTATTAATTGTTTCTTCTCCCCTCTTCTTCCGCTAGACACCGAGACTGACGCCGCTGCTACCCAGTACGACTACGGAGTTGACAACCCCTCTCTCTTGCCAGAGCAACCAGGCAAGCCCCCCCTTGATCACCAGATACCGCCTACTCTCCTCTATACTGCTTGCATTAGAGCAGTGCAGCATGTTACTGCTTTCCGTTAATCCTATTCTGATGCATAGCCTGTCATTGCTGCTACAACTGTTGATACCTTACCTGCAATCCGAAATGCTTAGTATAGGATGCTAGTGTTCCATCAGTGGCCCTACACTCTTGTCCGTCTGCCATGCTATACTACTGGGTCGTGATCACTTCGGGAGGTGATCACGGGCATATGGTATATACTTATACGGTTACATTACTTATGATACTGTTCGGAGATGGGGACTGAAGGGGCAGGTGGCTCCATCCAGGTAGTGGTGGGCCTGAGTTCCCGACGGCCCCTGACTGTTACTTTGAGGCGGAGCGATAGGGCAGGTTGAGACCACCTAGGAGAGAGGTGGGCCTGGCCCTGGTCGGCGTCCGTGGTTATTTCAAAATAACACGCTTAACGAGATCTTGGTATTTGATCTGAGTCTGGCTACTGGCCTATACGCACTAACCATCTACGCGGGGACAGTTATGGGCACTCGACGTCGTGGTATCAGCCGAAGCCTTCGTGACGTCAGCGACTGAGCGGCGCGCGCCGGATTGGAACGTAAGCCTGCTCTTGTATTAAGGGGGCTAGTTCTGCTTCCGGTCGCCCTCGCAACGTGCAGGTGTGCAATGGGCGATGGGCCCAGACCCCTGCGCCATAGGATTTAGACCGGCGTGCTAACCTCTCTGTTGTGCCTAGGTAGGGCTGCAACATGTTGATCTTCCGAGGCCGGGCATGACCCAGGAAAGTGTGTCCGGCCAAATGGGATCGAGCGTGTTGGGTTATGTGGTGCACCCCTGCAGGGAAGTTAATCTATTCGAATAGCCGTGATCTTCGGTAACAGGACGACTTGGAGTTGTACCTTGACCTTATGACAACTAGAACCGGATACTTAATAAAACATACCCTTCCAAGTGCTAGATACAACCGGTGATCGCTCTCTCACAGGGCGACGAGGGGAGGATCATCGGTTAGGATTATGCTACTCGATGTTACTTGGTGAACTTACCATCTACTCTCTTCTCCTACTACAAGATGGAGGATACCAGAAGCGTAGTCTTCGAAAGGACTAGCTATCCCCCTCTTATTCCGGCATTCTGCAGTTCAGTCCACATATGATACCCTGATTCCATTTGATAACAATGCATACATATGTAGTGTAGCTCCTTACTTGCGAGTACTTTGGATGAGTACTCACGGTTGCTTTGCTCCCTCTTCTCCCCTTTTCTATACCCGATTGCTGCGACCAGACGTTGGAGTCCAGGAGCCAGACGCCACCGTCGATGACGACTACTACTACTCGGGAGGTGCCTACTACTACGTGAAGCCCGCTGACGGCGACCAGGAGTAGTTAGGAGGATCCCAGGCAGGAGGCATGCGCCTCTTTCGAGCTGTATCCCTATTTGTGCTAGCCTTCTTAAGGCAAACTTGTTTAACTTATGTCTGTACTCAGATATTGTTGCTTCCGCTGACTCGTCTATGATCGAGCTCTTGTATTCGAGCCCTCGAGGCCCCTGGCTTGTAATATGATGCTTGTATGACTTATTTTATTTGTAGAGTTGTGTTGTGATATCTTCCCGTGAGTCCCTGATCTTGATCATACACGTTTGCGTGTATGATTAGTGTACGATTGAATCGGGGGCGTCACACAACCGGGGGCCCACGAGGGTGGAGGGCGCACCTGGGGGTAGGCGCGCCCCCTACCACGTGGCCTCCTCTTTTTTGTCTTGACATAGGGTCCAAGTCTCCCGGGTCTTGTTTGTTGAGAAAATCACGTTCCCGAAGGTTTCATTCCATTTGGACTCCGTTTGATATTCCTTTTCTTCGAAACCCTAAAACAGGCAAAAACAGCAATTCTGGGCTGGGCCTCCGGTTAATAGGTTAGTCCCAAAAATAAAATAAAAGTGGATAATAAAGCCCAATAATGTCCGAAACAGTAGATAATATAGCATGGAGCAATCAAAAATTATAGATACGTTGGAGACGTATCACACCTGGTTAATCTACTAACTTTTATTTCCATTCATTTCAGAGCCAAAGCTAGGCCCAGCAAAAAGGCCAAATTGAATAAACCGGTTGATGATAATCCGGACACTGAACCGGAAAAGATCCCAGAACAGTTTGAGCCAAATGATAACGCTATTCATGATGATCCGCCAATGCAACATCATGAAACCTTTACTAAACAGATGCAAGATGATCCCACAGGCCATGCTACTGACTCGTCAAGCCCGGCTAAGGCTGCAGATAAACCGCCAAGCCCAGTCAAAGCAGCTGATGACCAATCGGATGATGTCATTGTTACTGATTTAGGCTACACAACTCGTGGTAATCCCGTTGCTTTATCAAAACATAGTTCCAAGGAAGAATTTGCTGCTGTGGATAAGGGCAAGTGGCAAACAGATTTGGAAAGCTATGCCCACCTTAGCGCCCAAGATATCCACTCTGGGTTTTTAAACCGCCTGTACACAAGCCGCGACTATGAAGCCGGTTTAGTGAACCTGATGAAAGAGCGTTATGAGGTTAATACTGTTAACACTACATAATTGTTTCCCTCTTGTATCTGATTTCTAATATCAACTCCAGTAGCCCCCAAGGGCCGGTTTATGATATCAATGTAAACCGGGACTTTGTAATACTTCAACTTTGCATGCGTAGCCCCCAAGGGCCGGTTTATCTTTTCAGGATGAACCGGGACTTTAGAGTATTAATCTTGCAACTTTTGTTTGTGTAGCCCCCAAGGGCCGGTTTATCTTTTCAAGATGAATCGGGACTGTATTATTGAGCAAATATACATTAGCCCCCAAGTGCCAAGAATAATATTTGAATTGATCTTGGGACTTAGAAGAGAAATTTAATAAGAAGCAATAGGCATTAGCCCCCAAGTGCCAAGTGTATAACTTGTTATGTGCTTGGTACTTCAAAATGCTGCCAACTCATAACATTTATATCTCTTATAGGCTGAGCTGAGAAAAAAGGAATCTCAAACCGCTGATCTTCAAGAAAATATCAAGTCCCAACAAGCAGAAACTTCCAAAGCCAAAGAGGAGCTGACCAGTGCCTTAGTAGCCATGGAGAAATTGAAGGAAAACTTCAAGAAGGAACAGGCAGACTGGGACATAGAGAAGGCCACACTACAAAAGAGGGCTGAGGATGCAGAAGCAGCCCTTAATCCGGTGGTACAAGAGCTGACTGGTTCGAAGCGGCAAATAAATGCCATGAACACTGCTGTGATTGGTAAGTACCCTTAGTATAAGCTGTTAACATGTATTATCCTATGAATTGCCGGTTTATCGATGTGTATAATGATGCAGGATCTCGCATTACCCATCTGGGCTCTGATATGCAGAAGAAATTGAAGGCTGCCTATACTCTTATAGAGCAATTATATACCGACGCGCAACGGATCATTTGTACTCCCTCTCGTAACAAACCGCCCCCAACCTTGGTCAAGGAAACATTAGAGAAGTTGTCAATGCTGCCTGCCCGGTTTGAGGAGTTAAAAAGATCATCTGCAAGGGAAGGTGCTCTAACTGCACTAATCCGGGCTAAAGTATGGATACCAGATCTTGACCCGGCTGATATAGGACGCGGCTATCCGAGCATAAAGGAGGACGGGTCAAATTTTGACAATGATGATCTCCGAGCATTGACGAAGGAAATGCGCCCATTAGCGAGCAAATTGGCTGAAGAGACGGATCTTTCTCATTACCAGTCGATTTATGACGCCGACAACAAACGGGTTAATGCGCCAACTCATGATGTGGAAAATCTTATCCCGCCAATCCATAAGCATACCTACGCCCCTGATGTTGATCCCACAACACTTATAAGCGACGAAGCTGTATTCAAGGCCCTAACTAGAATCGACTGGGAAATCATTGACTTCCAGCTGCTGGGTGGAGAGAAGGAGGATGAACCGGCGCAGGACGATCCACAACCGGTAAGTCAGCCAGGCGAAGAATCATGATCCGGAGGCCGGTTTAGCCTTATGCATACTGCAACACTTGTTGAAAACAATTATCCTTTTGGGCATCAGAACGCCTTGTAATAGGCTAGTTAAACACTTGGTCTGCTATGCCATCGTGCATATTCACTTTGCATGACACTGTTAATCCGCCATAATTATGTTGTGTCTGCTTATGATCTTTAGCAGTTTTATTCAACCTGTTTCTGCATAAAACAAATGTAAAGTGTCTTGGCGGTTTATCGCCGGACGGGTCATAATGCCCAACATATAACCCGGGTTTATAACCAAGGTTGTACTTAGGAATAATCAAATATGAAATATATCATACCTGTGACATTGAATCACATCGTTGGTTTACCAACTTTTTGTAGGAAGGGTGATAACCCAAATCTTGAGTACTGATAACTCCTCCCATGTTTTGCCGGTTTATAGTAAAGTTGTACCGGGTTGTAATAAACACCGGATTATCCGTATATCATGCTGGTGACTTGTAGTCAAAAGCCAGACCGGGTCAATAAACACCGGATTAGTATAAACTGCATCAACATAAATCTCAAAAAGAAAGATTGCAAAAGAAAAAATATGCAAGAAGCGAGGCTTTTCATGGGCTGCCCGGCCACCGAGTTAAACCATTTTACAAAGCCTTATAAGGTGTACCTCACCTTAACCAATCGTCATTTTAACTAATACAAGTTCAGGGTCTGTATAAGATTGACTTGTCAAAAGTTCAATGGGTCATACCAGGATTACCTGGGCGGAGTGACTTACTTAAAAAGGCAGGATAACCCGGGGTTTTAGGAGAATACACCTAGCTTCCAAGCCTGGCTTTTATAGCCTATTACAAGGTTATAGACTCTGTATTCTTGTAGAACAAAGAGCCCCCAAGCAATATTTTGAGCTATGCTCAATGGACGCCTATGTTTGAGTTGTGCTTTGCAACAGACACTCTTTGGCTCCTTTTGACTTTGGGTAGCTAGCCCCCAAGTTTTTTATGTGGCTTATGAGCCGGATCAATGGGTAATCAGGACTCCACTTTATAAACAGAAGCCCCCATGCAACCAAAAACTTTTAAGGAAGAACGACAGAGGCCCCGCTTTAGCAGGGATGCCAATTTATTATATTAATCATTATAATATATACATTGTCAAGAATATGTACATAAGAGGAGCCTATGGCTCAGGTGTAGTAATGCCGAAGATGAGCGATATTCCACGGCCGGTGGGTCTCCTCCTCCGATTTACATGAGTCTTTGTGCTCTCGAATATCGATAAGGTAGTATGACCTGTTGTGCAGATTCTTGCTGACCATAAAGGGTCCTTCCCAAGGCAGGGATAACTTGTGCATATCAGTCTGATCCTGGATGAGCCGGAGCACCAGATCCCCTTCTTGAAACGTTCTGGTTTTAACCCGATGACTGTGATAACGACGCAGATCTTGCTGGTAAATCGCCGAACGCGCCGATGCAATATCACGATCCTCATCTAACAGGTCAAGTGCTTCCTGACGTGCTTTCTCATTGTCAGTTTCAACATAAGCTGCCACACGGGGTGAGTCATGATGGATGTCACTAGGGAGAACCGCCTCTGCTCCATAAACCATGAAAAAGGTATGTAACTCGTAGATCTGTTGGGCGTGGTATTGATGCTCCATAACACAGAAGGTAACTCCTCCACCCAACAAACCAGCATCCACTGTAAAGGAACCATAAGCCGGGGTTTGATGCCTCTCAGGATCTCTTGATTGGCTCTCTCCGCTTGACCATTAGATTGGGAGTGAGCCACTGATGACACGTCAAGCCGGATGTGCTCACGTTGACAAAACTCTTTCATAGCACCCTTGGATAGATTAGTACCATTATCAGTTATGATGTTGTGTGGAAAATCAAACCGGAAAATCACCATCTTGATGAATTGAACCGTCGTGGTTGCATCACACTTACTGACTAGCTCTGCCTCCACCCACTTAGTGAACTTATCAACCGCCACCAATAGGTGGGTTTTCTTATCCTTGGACCTCTTAAAGGGCCCGACCATATCCAGCCCCCAAGTTGCAAACGGCCAAGTGATTGGAACCATCCTCAATTCCTGAGCCAGAACATGAGCTCGACGTGAAAACTTCTGACAACCATCACACCTTTTTACCAAATCCTCAGCATCAGCATGAGCCGTCAGCCAATCGAAGCCGTCACGAAAAGCCTTAGCTACTACGGACTTTGGACCGGCGTGGTGACCACAATCTCATTCGTGGATCTCACGCAAAATCTCACAGCCTTCTTCAGGAGATACGCAATGCTGAAATGCCCCTGTTACACTGCAATGATGCAATTCTCCGTTGACAATGGTCATTGACTTGGATTGCCGGATTATCTACCTGGCCAAAGTTTCATCCTCCGGTAACTCGCCCCGGTTCATATACGCCAAATATGGGACTGTCCAATCTGGGATAACGTGAAGAGTCGCCACCAACTGAGCCTCCGGGTCAGGAACAGCCAAACCCTCCTCTGTAGGTAGCTTGACCGATGGGTTATGCAAAACATCCAGAAAAACATTGAGTGGTACCGGTTTACGTTGAGAGCTCAAACGGCTTAAAGCGTCCGCCGCTTCATTCTTTCCCCGGTCCACATGGTCAACCTAATAACCCTTGAAATGACCAGCCACAATGTCCACTTCTCGTCGATACGCTGTTATAAGTGGATCCTTGGAATCCCAAGTACGAGATACTTGTTGAGCTACCAGGTCTGAGTCACCAAAGTACTTAACCCGGCTTAGATTCATCTCCTTAGCCATTCAAAGACCATGGAGTAAGGCCTCATATTCAGCTGCATTGTTAGTGCAAGGGAACATTAAATGGAGAACATAACAAAATTTATCACCTCGTGGGGAAGTTAACACGACTCCAGCCCCCGAGCCCTCCAATTGCCTGGACCCATCAAAATGAATAGTCCAATAAGTGTTATCTGGCTTTTCTTCCGGTGCCTGCAACTCTGTCCAGTCATCGATGAAATCCACAAGCGCTTGAGACTTGATTGCCGTGTGAGGCATATACTTTAACCCGTGAGGTCCAAGCTCGATGGCCCATTTGGCAACCCGGCCCATTGCTTCCCTGTTCTGGATTATATCTCCCAAAGGGGCAGAACTGACCACAATGATGGGATGACCCTGAAAATACTGCTTGAGCTTCCGGCTGGCCATAAAAACTCCATACACCAGCTTCTGCCATTGTGGGTACCTCTGCTTAGACTCAATAAGCACCTCACTGATATAATAAACCGGCCGTTGAACCGGATACTCCTTGCCAGCCTCTTTACGTTCTACCACAATGGCCGCACTGACAGCTCGAGCATTGGCTGCCACGTATAACAACAACAGCTTTTTATCAACCGGAGCAGCAAGGACAGGTGGCTTAGCTAACTATTTCTTCAAGTCCTCAAACTGTCGTGGTTTTTTCACGGCAGATGTCCTAGCGTGAGGACTTAGTCGTGGAGCCATCGCAACATAGTTAGCTTAAAGGGTTTAAAGCGGGACAAAGGACGCAAGGAGTTTATACTGGTTCGGCCCCTTGCGGTGAAGGTAAAAGCCTAATCCAGTTGTGATGGAATTGCTAGGGTTTCGATGACCAGGGAGCGAATCCGCTTTGCCTGGCTCTCGATATGTTGTTTTCTGTCCCTAAACCGTCGCCGGGTCGTCCCTTTATATACACAGGTCGACACCCGGCGGTTTATAGAGTCCCGGCCGGATCATAAGCGTGTCCAGCTCGGTTTCAACCTTTTCTTATCTTACAACACAAGTTATACATCTTATGGCGGTTTATTCCTATGGATCATAATCCGCCTTTGGGCCTTGGGCCCTCCTGTTAGCTCTCCTTCGTAAAGCGTCGTACTCCTTGTCCTCGTGGGCTATGGCAGGAACAACTCACTATGAGTATAATCCGGCCCCTCCTGGGCGGTTTATACTCAATAGTTATGTCCCCAACAGTCATCCTCTTTTTTTTGACTGAAAGACTGTAAGGGAACCCCCTACAGTATAATTGGTGCAACAAACCCAAATTGCAAGTACCATGCCTTGAACCTGGGTGGGTGGGAAGGCATTAGCCCCTTCCCACCACTAGACTATGCCTTAGTCTGCCCCCTACACCGTCATCCTATTTGGGTGTGTCCACCATATACAGGTCACATGTGGAGGTGGCCGTCCAACATCCGGTAAACGGCAGTTCTTGGCCTTGTTCGTCTCCGGCATCGTCGTCCATGTCATCGATATCTTCGGAGGCATAGTCCAACATGTTGGTTAAATCTTCGATAGTGGATATGAAGTGGGTGGTGGGTGGAGCGTAAAATTCCCCGCTTTCAGCCCCTAGTCTAGGTTGGGCGTAATTCGGAGGTGATTCCTCTATGATAGTGAGGGATCGCATTAAGTCCAGCACCTCGTTTAAGAGCGAGGTTTGGATGGGGAAACAAGAGTCCGTGGAGATAGAGTCCGGGGGCGAGTCCGGCCTTTCAGTGATAGGAGGAACCCGGTCTGATTCCGAGTTTGCTGCAGAAACGATCGCCTCTGGATCTTCGATAGTGCGGTTTGCAGTGGAGAGTCCGGTGGGCTCCAAACTCCCATCTTCAAACATGACAGTTTGTTCCGGATCTAAGGCCAGAGCAGTGATTGGGTACCCGAACCCTTCAAAGATCAAGTCATATCGGATGTCGGCGACATAATTTAGGTTCCCAAAACTGATCTGATGACCAGGGCGTAGTTGTCGATCTGTTCGAGGTGACCAATCGAGTTGGCACGTAGAGCGAAGCTGCCGAACATGAAAATCTGGCCGGGAAGGAAAGTTTCCCCAAAAACAGCATCGTTGTTGTACCCTCTGTTGACGGCACAGCGGAACTCTCAATGAAAGAACCAATGTCAGTGTCAAAACCGGCCGATCTCAGGTAGGGGATCCCGAACTATGCACCTGAGGATCGAAGGAAACTGGAATCAAGGGTGACACGATGTTTACCCAGGTTCGGGGCCTCTTGATGGAGGTCAAACCCTACATCCTGCTTGATTGTATTTGATGGGTATAGGGGTTACAAGAGTCTATCTACCTCAAGATCGTAATGGCTAAACCCTAGATGTCTAGAGTATGTGATTTGTGGTAGCCTCTATGGACTAAACCCTTCGATTTATATAGACACCGGGAGGGTCAAGGGTTTGTACAGAGTCGGTTTTACAGAGAAAGGAAATAATGCACCCGAACGCTAAGCTTGCCATCCACACAAAGGAGAGTCCCATCCGGACACGGAAAAGGTCTTCTTCCTTGTATCTTCACGGCCCACCAGTCTGGCGGACACTCGAGGACCCCTTAGTCCAGGACTCCCTCACTTGCATCTCGATCCCTTTCGCCATTTGGAACCGCTGGATCGGAGGGCTATGGTTTGCAGAATTAGGATTAGGTGGTGATTCTAACTGAAGAAGATGATTATTTAAAGGGGCTTCGGCATTACTCTAGGAGTATGTGAAGAGGTTAAAACAATATGAATGCAGTGTGGTTTGGATGCAAATGAAGATGAAGGAGAGGTGAAGAAGCCGAGGAAAATTGGTTCCTGATGGAGAAGTAAATGGGAGAAGTGGCCTGCAGGCAGTTGATTAGACGACTAGGTAGACTAAACGAAAAGGCTATGCGGATAGACTGAGGAGTGTGGTACCTGTCCGTGTACGTGCCCATCCCTCTAGCCCTACATGTGCCACTGGCTAGTTGAGGTCACTCTTTTGAATCACCGCGGCGAGACATTTTATGATTCCTTTTTATTTCTGCACCCCTCCTGACAGGTGGGACCTATGCAAACAGATATATATATATATATATATATATATATATATATATATATATATATAATGTGTTGTAGCTGGTTCGGATGGATATTGGCGCGTGCGTGGGAGACACAACATTCTCTGGTTAAGGAATATGCAGTTATCCTCAAAAAATAAAAATCCTCCTTCGCACTTCTGCATGCACGAGAATTTTGTTCTGCTCACAATATGGATGATACTTGGAGGATGAAGTGAACCCAGAGGCATGCTAGCACGGGAGACCTATTTCCGCTATACAATACTACTCATGTTCCTACTACTCCTACCAGTAGTAGTAGTAGTACAACTGTGGTACACTTGATGGTCAAAATATTATTCATCCGGTCCTCACAGTGAAGTGACAAGACCCTGTGCCCGATGTGACACTAGTCCAAGCGGCGTGTTTGGGTTACCAAAGTCAGCCTCACCTTGTGCACTGTGCAGCCACTGTCACAGCCGTTGTATAGCATGCCTCGCCTCGTCTCGCTCTCCCCTAGCACCACTCCATCTCTGTCTCCGTCTCGCCGGAGATCCTGAGGTCACTCTTCATCATCTCACTGTGCCCCCGTGTACCCTCGCCTCGCTCACCTCCCCCAGTACCACTATTCCCTCGCTAGCCACTCCAGCATCGAGAGCCTTCTCCCCCATAAAATCAAGCCCCCCAAAACCCCACTGTCCAAACTCCACCATGGCCGAATAGGAACCGCGCATCATCCATATGAGCCGCGATTGGAGCAATCTCCCCAGTGACATCCTCGACCTCTATTGTTTGTGTATGGATATGTTGAGCGCCTTGTGGCTGGCTGCATGCTCGAGGGACATGCACACGGCCATCATCGAAGCGAGGCCTAAGCTTTTCAAGACACCCTGCTTGCTGCTATCTGGTCTTGCTAGATTTGCTCACCATGATACGGAGGCATACATGATGCCCCTCGACTTCAATACGACCTCCATTAGCCCAAACTTCTTTGCAGGTATGTAGTGGGTCGCCATACATCATTTCCCTCGACTTCGATCCAATCACCATCGCCCAAAACTTCTTGTCAGGTATGTACTGGGTCGGAATGAGCTCCCACTAGATGGCTCCCATCAGACAAGACCGGAAAAAGTTGGTGCTCTTGAACTTCCACACCTCCCATGAGATTATCCTTCCTACGTTGGATTATATAGGGTTTTACCGTCGTGGTCCAAGTCATCTCGATTACAAAGTCAGTTGGACGCACCTTGTTTTGCAGAAGATTGTAATCTGCCAAGTGCCCACACGAGATGCGAATTATGCAGTCTTCAAGCTAATTGCCTTGTTTGACCACGGACTCGCCTATCTTTCCGCTGGTTCTTTCTTTAGCTGGAGACAGCTCACCTCGCAGTGGATCGTCAAAGCTGATACACACTTCTGTGATGCTATTGAACACAATGGCATCATCTACGCGATCGAAAAAGTAGATTGCACCACGTATTGCTGGGACAACCCGTGTAAGTTGTTTTCGTCTGATGTTAATGATGATGCCATGACACTGTTTGAACTTTTTGTGATGATTGGCATATCCCTGTTTGAGCAGAATTTGAGTACAACTGTGGCAATGTATTAGAGATGTCGTAAATCGACTATATTTGAAATAAGTTAATTCATGCGATTGTGACCATGTCAATACAGCCAATTTGTATCCCTGAATAATCAAACGGTTAGGAAGATATTGATATTCTCCTTATTTTATAGTAATCTATATACTACTAAATATGAGTGTGTATCAATGGCCATGTTAGTTTCCTCATTTTCCTGATGTAGAAACATGCATCACATTGTTGGTTTCATCTAACCATACATTAGGGAAGTAAATGTGCATATGGAGAACTCTATATTTGGAAGTAGTGAAATCCTGTAATGCTTACCATGTGTACATACCTATATTCGCCCTTCAGCAATCAATGGCCAGAACAATATCCTCACAAAAATTGCCCATGGAACATGAATATATAACAATGCATGGTCTGTTAGTTTCCTTGAAGAATTTGTTTGTGAGGACAGAACATGATTACATAACATGCATGACATGGTAGTTTCCTGTGAAGAATTGATTGCGAGATAACATGAGTATAACCATGCATGGCACTTCTATATTTTCGAACCCAGTATACATTTCCCTGTATTTTCCTCCCAGTTCCAATAGGGACATATCAACGTTGTTTCTTGCATTATCCTACTCATACTCTGAAAAATGCTGATCTTACATTAACAATGCATGTCCTTTTTTATATGATGCAGTGTCCCTACAGTCATTGTCCTTTTTAATCACACCACCTTTGCCAAAAACAGGGAAGCACAACTGGTTCCTCGCTCGATCAGACGATGGCAAAAGACTGATGATCATTCGGACACATGAGCCGGAAAAGCTATATTGCAAAAAACCCACTATGTACAAGCACCATGAAATACGTGAGTATCCGGACAGTGGCTGTTACGTCTATGAGCAGGATACCAGATTGTTGGGGCCTTCGAGATTTTTGAGTTGGAGGCGGGTAAATAGCCTTGGTTCACACTCTCTGTTTCTCGGACTCAATTATCCGATTAACCAGGAGATCACCGTTGGCAAGGATCTTGATGGCACAGAGGCTATGTTTGCTATGGAAAATTGTGTCTACATGGAGAGCCCTAGGACTTCGGGAGCAAACTCCCCTGATTGTCAACGATATAGCCTGCATCCAAAAGAAGGTGATAATGACAAAGGCATCTAGATTAACTTTCATCCTTGGATGTCTCAAGTCCGACAGACAGTGATGTGGTTCAAGCCTTCAGGTTGATAGGTAATTGGGTTGTTGCGTCGAAAGGGTGGAGTACTGGTGTCTTCGGATCACTGGTCGCTAAAGTGGGGCTGCAAATTATGATGGTGTTGGATCATCCCTCTTTGAATGACTTCTTGTCTTTGCTGCTTGTTCTGGATGGGTAGTTTTCTCTTTTGTTATGCATATTCCTTGTCATTTGGTCATCCTTGTCTATGTCACTCTTATTATGTAATAGTTGCATCTATTTAGAATGTCATTCTCGTCTGGATCATGAGAGTCTGGGTGCTGCAGATGGGTGTGTTTTGGTGGTGTAGCAAGACTTCTTATGAACTATCATGTCTTGTTGTTTATGTCAGTAGTAGTCACTAGTCAGTGTTTGAATGTTGTATATATTGTTGTTTCGAACTGTTTATTGTCTCGAACAGCTGGTGGGCTAAATGAGGGCATCACCATTCTCTAGTGTTTAGAGTATATCTCCTATTTTCAAGTTATAATTTGAGCTTGGTGTCTTTTCGATGATGTACACTTGTTTGGGCCAGTGAAGTGTCGTTGAATATGGGCCGAGTAGTAACGCAATGCCAAATAGGTCAATTATGACTCTCAGGTCGGGCTCTCAAAAGATCATCAAAAAAAGGCCGGGCTCTCAAAAAAAGAAAGAATAAGGACTCTTAGGCCAACATGTGGGTGCCACTAGTGTTTTCGTGGGCTTGCACGCCGAGAGCATATTGGCGCATGTTCAAAATTCATGCTACCTTTTCATCCCCAATCTTCCGCCCCTCCCCCACCTATGGAATCTCGATTCCTACTCCAGTTTCCCCAAATCCCCCTCCTGTACTCCCTGTACTCAAGCGCACTATCATGTCACCGGTCAACGCGGATCTCTGAGCCAAAGATCCTGAGGTTCGTCCTGCCTTCGGGCGCTGCGTGCTGTCGCTCAATAGTGGCATGGCGGCGCTTGAAGACCAGTTTACCGGCAAAGTATTGATGGTAACCATCAACGGCGATCGGCCTCCCGTCTCGCCGGACAACCTTGTCAAAGCTCTTGGCATTGTGCACGACATCGAAATAAATGACTTGCTCGTCGAAGTCTGTCCGCCAATGGTTGATTTCTTTGTCAGGTTCCAGACAACTTTCAACTGCAGTCGTGTGTTCGAACGTTCCCGGCATTTGTTTTGCGATGGCATGCTGGTGAGCTTTGATCGGTGGCACCCAGGATGAGGCTCGGTGCCCTCTAAGCTTGAGTTTTTAACAAAGCTTACCTTCCACGGCATGCCTCGACGTGCTTGGAACATCGAGTCCATGAATGAGCTTATCAACGACCTTGGAGGTGAGCTCATAAGTATGTTTGTTCCCACAAACAGCTGGGCTCCCACGATTATGGCATGGATGAAGAAGCCATCCACCATACCGACGGTGATTGGTGTTGAGATACCGGTACAGGAACCGGGGTTGTACTATTCGTCGCCAACAAGGCCTTCGCAGACCACGTTAGGGATGCACCTGTATCGAGTGTTCGTGCATGTCAAAGAAGTGGTCAATCCATCAATCGAAGTCCTGCCGCCGCTGCTGGTGCCATGGTCCGTCGATGACATCCATTATAGGAGTCAACGTCAGACTTTCCCCGTGTTGCTCAAAATGATTGATGGAATAGGGCCTACTCCATCGTGCGGTGGAGGCCACTACTTCTTTGGGAGAAGAGGCAGGGCTGGCTTCCTGGATGTGCTCTAATTAGAGGTAACAACTGAATCTTGTCAGATACTACTTAAATCCGAGCTATGGGTGTGAAGCACTGATGTGCCAGTACATTTGATTGTGACATGTTCTATTTTTGTACCTGAACTTGTTTTAGAAAGGGTTGTACGTCAACTTAATGTGCCAGCAGAACTTATTGTGTTGTCTATCTGTTTTCTTTGCACAGCATTCAAGATTTTTCCCCGTCATTGATAAAGACGATGAACCGTTATGTACGAGTTCGTTGGTTTCAACATAGCCCTACCCGTAGCGATCCACTGCTTCCACCCTGATTGTGTCGCCTGTGTGAAATTTTTGTATGCAAGTTCAGTATGCTATGATGTTCTATATGATTGTGTCAACTATATAAGTTTTTACTGAGCATCAGCAATGCATATGGCCGAAGGATGTATTTACAAGCATCGACCGATGGGTCTCTCTCTCTCTCACACACACACACACACACAAGTGGGACCCGTTGAATTATTTCTTTGCTTGTGATAGCTTTTAATTAGGTTCCATTGTACTCTAACTTTTTTCTTAAGTTGTTAATTGAGCTTAGTGACTTCAAAAAGTTGTATAGAAGCCTTGTTTGGGCCTTTCCGGCATCGCTGAATGTGGGCTGAGTAGCCATGTAAAGTTGTATTGTACTACACATGCCTTTTTTTGAACATCAGCAATGCAACTGGGCCGGCAGTTGTACACAATATCCGGCTCAACTTGTTATTCTCCGCCCCGCTGGGCTGCAAATCTTTCCTAGGAGGGAAGCATTAGGGTTAACAAGAAAATGGGCTTTAAGAAATAATAAATGGGATGTAATTATAAAAACTGGGCAGTAACTATAAAAAAATGCACCAAACACGTAATTAGTTTTAAAAAATATTATTTTTGGATTTTGAAAATTTTAATTTCATTACTTGTTGCGCGCGCAATATTTCGTTGGATTTTTATGTAATACAAATTTATTTTGAAATTATATTTAATCTGACTAGAAATTTCGGGATAAAAATATTTCGGATCCCATCAAAATGTGGGAAATTTATTGAATTCTATTTTGAGCGGTCGGTTGAAATTATTAATCGTTGTCCTAGCTAGAAAATGGGCTGGACTTTTAACAAACTATAAATGGGTTGTAGTAAATTTCATTAGAATTCAAAAATGGGATGTGCATTCTTACAAATCACAAATGGGTTGTATGTTCTCTGCCACACACTTGTGGGCCTACTAAGTTGACACGTCCCCTAAAAAAACAAAGTTGACGTGTATGCAAGGCTTTGTCAACTTATAGTCAACACACGGTTCTAGCAATAGTGGCCGTTGAATGTCCATCCAACGGATGTCTTGCTTCTTCTTCAATCTCGGATATTCTTGCTTCATCCACCCAAAAAATTATTCCTCCCCCTGACATCTGGGGCTCACCCTTTCGGAGGCTGACCTGTGGGCCTACTAAGTTGACGCGTACCAAGGGCTTTGTCAACTTAGTAAATATAAACGATTCTAGCTGCAGTGACCGTACGATGTCCATCCAATGGCCGTCGTGCTTCTTCAACCCCTGGTCTTCTTGCTCCAGCCGCACAAACCAGCGCCAGCCGTGCCGCCTGCTCCTGCCTCCCATGTTCGGTTGTGCTACCACCGCTGGCCATGCCATCCCTCTATACTCACCCACACCTCATGTTATTCTCCGACGACGGAAACCTCACACCGCAGCAGAAGCAGTCAACCCACATACTCCCCTCCACATGGGCATCCACTGTCGCGTCTTCCCCGGCTCTGTGTCGTTCCCTTCCTAGGCCCCGCCGATGTCCACCGCCTTGGTGCTCTTGGCACGGTGTGGTCAACAAAGACATCCATCGGAAGAGGACTTTAGGCGGTGAGGGTGACAGCTGGACCCACCAGCTACATCTTCGAACACAAGGAAGTGCCTCCTTATTACTCGCAAAATAAAAATGATTCCTCCCCTGACAGTAGGGACTGGTCAGCTATATCTTCACACGCGGAAGTGTGTCCTTATCCTCCCTGGCCGCTGGGACCCACCCGGTCAAAGCATACGTAGCGTTGTCTGTCTGGTCGCGAACATGTACGTACATACCGGTCGATCGGTCTCTCTGCAAGTATGAACCATGACCAAGTAAGTAGCAGCACATGTCGTTGTAGAGCACATGACATAGAAGTTCACGCAGTCCCGTCTAGGTCTTGTACATGTACGTACAACCATAGGGCAAAAAATACAGCCACGTACATACATACGGGCGGGGTCTCGAGCACGTACTCGGGCATATATATATATGGACGGCCAGGGCTTGTGTACATGGAGAGGCAACGGACGATAGCAACAACGTCCTGTTCATCGGGCAGCGAACCGGTTGGGTCGGAATGAAGAAACAACGTCCTGTTCATTGGGAGGCAACCGACTAGGTCGGAATGCGTCCTGTTCAATAGGAGCCAACCGACTTGGATGGAACAGCTAAAACGGGGTCTGGCGTACCGCAAAACGGAGGAAACGGCCTTCTGTTCGACCGGACACGGTCGAAATGGCATCCTATTCATCGGGAGGGGTCTGGCGTACCTCAAAACAGAGGAAACGGACTTGTGTTCGAGTGCCTATGGTCGAAATGGGGTCCTGTTGATCAGGAGGGGTGTGACTACCGCAAAACGGAGGAAACGGACTTGTGTTGGAGCGCCCACGGTCGAAACGGGGTCCTATTCATCCACCGTCTACCGCCTCGCTCCAGCCTCCACGAGCTACTGTTCATCCACCGTCGACCTCCTCCAGCCTCCACGAGCTAATGTTCATTCACGAGTACTGTTCATCCAGCCTCCACCGGCTGCTGTTCATCCGGCCCTCCACGGGTTCCTGTTCATCCACCCCAACCGACTGGGGTGCGACGGCCTCCTCAGGGTCCTGTTCATCCAGCGGCAATGGCCTACTACCACGGGGTCCTGTTCTTCCAACCCCCACCGATAACTGTTCATCCACAGCCAACCAAACGGCTCGACTCACCACGTCTCGACTCGTTCTACGTATCGCGTGCACGGTAGCAACGGTCACTGTTCATCGAGAGGCAACCCAACACAGGCTTGATTGGCTTCAGTAAGTAGCAGTAGTGATTGATCGCTCGGGTTCAGTTAGCAGCAGCAGCGAAGGAATTGCTCGGGTTCAGTCAGCAGCAAGTGAATCACTCGGGTTAAGTTAACAGCCAAGGGATCTATCGCTCGGGTTTACTAACATGCGATCGCTTCAGGTTCAGTTAGCCAACGCCTCGCACACACGCGCGTACATGAGAGAAACGCGCAAACCATAGTGCATCGCTCAGCCCCGACCACCCACCGTAACCGGGAACTCCACGATATTTCCTCTCCCTCGCTTCTACCACGATTTTTCCGTCATGGACGGCCCAAAGAATGTCATGCACCTGCGTCTCCAGCCCGCCCAGGACGAGAAGCCCATTTTCTGTCATGACTTTTGTCATAGAAGTAGGAGCCCACCACATCTATGATGATACTGGGTTTTGTCACAATTATCATGACAGGGAAAAATTCGTTCGGCCCAAAATGTCACGGATGTGTCTTTTTTGTAGTGTGTGTGGAAACGTTTGTGGAAGGTGGTCTAACACAAATAGTTCTCGGGCGAAAATTGTGTCTGATTATTAATTGATCCAACACACCTACTTTCTAGAAACCGTGTGGGTATTTGAGTTCATCGCCCATGATGTTCTCAGAGAAACCATCTGCATTAGAAAACCCCAATAAGCAGGGTAATTAGCCTATTATTGATAATCCATGTAGTAATCAAATTGACATTTCTTATAAAACACACCATATATTTCATATTCGTATAATGGCATCCAGGATTTTGTAATCGAATTACATCAGATAGATTTAGCACTCAGTTACACCATATAGGGATATAGCTAGCTACGCCATTACACAACAGCACCAAGTTTCACATGCAACATCGAAAACCTTTGGAAAGTACCATCATACACGGTAAATAGACAGATGAATCTCATCTGGGAAACTGCAGAAGCGGAAGGCGAATATTGAGCCTTAAGTGATGTTTGATGTCCTTGCAACTTTAGGACAGTGGCTATGGACAATTGCCCGCCCAACCTTCTTCCTCTTGAGGAATACTTTAATATTGTATCGTGGGTGTTGACTGAATACCTTCCTCGCCTCTTGACCATGCAAGTGGTTTGAAAGGTAATCATCGGTGAACTGCTTTGGAAAGTACTAAAAACAAATATATGCATAAATCGCTGTTGTAAATTTTGAAATGGGGCAAGGGAAAAAACAAGGTAAAAGAGTTAGTACCATCCTATAGTTAACTGATGTCTTCTTCATTGTGCAAACAAAGATCTTGCTGTTATTCGTCGCACGTTTATTTATCCTAACAATCTTTCTGAGTTTCTTGACTTGACTGATATTCATGGACATCTCATTTCCCCATATGCAAAATGGGTCAAACAGTGGGTCTAAGCGTATAACAGCAGGACCTAAATGTGCAAGACCAAATTGTAAGAAACCTAAATATTAGAATGATACCTGCAACTGCACAATAATGTGCTATTAGCAAGGACCATGCATGAGCAAACCTCGGTGGTAAACCGCAGTGCCTCCCATTGTTTCCCTACAACACATATAAGGAAGATCTTGATCAGGTTAACTAAGAGTTGCCATACTATCACTAGAATATGTTAATGAAAAATAAACAAATTGTAGATCCAACAAATTAACTCGAGACACATGGAAAAGCCAGTTAACCTAACCAAGCATGCTAAACAACTTGGAAATAGAGCAACTATATATGTTTCTCGTGTATTGAGTACATCCAAATTCGATTTATTTCTCACATGCATAACAATACAAAACTGTACCCACAACAAATGAAAATCAAATTGCAGAATTGAACCAAATAGTTAACTGGACAGCAGAACAAATGAACCAAAATAGTTAACTGAGCATGACATTGCAGAACAGAACATATACTAGAAGATAAGACAATTAACGAAACCAAGAATGCTTGAGAACTACTATGAAATGTAGCAATTTTTGGACCAAACTATTAACTTAACATTACATTTTAGAATATCAAATTGCATATTAACATTACAGAGGACAAATCACTAGAATGCACTGGCGGTGGCCTCGAGAAAACTGCATGAACTATATTTTAAAGTAGACAACCACGTGGCGGTGTCGACGGTGGCCTTGAAGACGAGGTGCTCCTCCAAGATGTGGCGGTCGACACGCATGGCAGCCATCGCGACCTCATCCGCGCGTGCGACCGCGATTTTCTTCTCCGCTGCCAGATGCTACTGAGATCCATGCTATACTACGTGCAAAATGGCTGTGGGTGACGCTTAATTGAAGGATGGGGCAGTGATTTCGGCGGAAGGTGTCGCACCGTCGGTCGGGGCATGTGGGATGCGGAAGGAGGAGGATGGTGTGGGTGGGGTGTGGATTGCCTTACCATATCGACGAGGCCGCGAAGCAAGAAGGGTCACCGGCGAGGACGCAGTGTTGCAAGAAGAAGGGTCACCAATGAGGAGGCGGCACTGCCAGTAAGCAGCAGTGAAGGTTTGAACTTGGAAAGCAAGGGGGAATGGTGGAAATGTGGCTTTTGGTGGGGCAGGGAGATAGATATTTCTGCGGTGGCAGAAAAATTTCGCTCGGTGCCGCGAGAAACTAGCACGCAGCTGTGGTTCAAGCACAGGCGGTGGACTGTAGATGACGAAGCTTAGTGCATAAGCTAGACAAGATGGTGCACCAAGATATTTTATATCGCATCCCACACGATTCTTGCTAGTAAACTCTTTGTGGTATACCTGATTTTTTTCATTCTGTTTTGAAAGACAAATGGTGTTACAGAGGGAAAGGATGGTGTTTGAATTGCTAGAACATTTATTTGTAGTGAGCATGCAACTATATTAGTGTCGTGTTAAATTTTGGAATTATTCTGGGTTCGTTTGACTTTTTATGCATTAATTGAGTTTCTAGGCATTTAATGTGCATAATTCAAATTTGAACTGCAAGCACATGCTCCAGTGCACCAAAGTTTGTTGAAAAATCACATGTGTGTCTTTGAGTGAATTTATAGGTCCCATGCAAGAAGTGGGAATGAAATTCAAACATTTGGGTGTCGTGGCTTGGCCGAAAACATTGAGAAACTTGCTTTTTAAATTCCTGTAAATCCAAAACTCGCCTGAAAATCATGAAACTTGGCATGGTGTCTTGTCAGGGCACCAACATGTTGTGGTACAAAATTTGGCCGAATTGGGACAAGTTTTGGTATAAGCTTCTTGCAAACCGGAGCTTCTCTCAAGAAGGCTCGTGGTTCCGAGAGGGAACGTGTCACCTTTGTGTGTGAAACGATATATGCTGCCTCCCCCCTTGTTTTTTTATAGAGGCAACATGGAACTATCTGAGTTTCATGCTAAATTTTGGAATTATTCCTGGTTCATTTGGCCGTTTTATACATTAATTGACTTTTCAGGCATTTAATGCACAATTTGAACTATAAGCACATGCTCCAGTGCACCAAAGTTGGTTGAAAAATCATTTATGTATACTTGGGTAAATTTCTAGGTCCCATGCAAGAAATGGGAATGGAATTCAAACATCTGGGCGTCGTGGCTTGGCCAGAAACATTGAGAAACTTCGTTTTTAGATTCCCGTGAATCCAAAACACACATGAAAATCATGAAACTTGGCACGGTGTCTTGACATGGCACCAACATGCTATGGTAAAAGTTTTGGTTGAATTGGGACAAACTTTGGTATAAGCTTCTTGCAGACCGGAGCTTCTCTCAAGAAGGCTCGTGGTTCCGAGAGGGAACGTATCACCTCTGTTGTGGAATTGCCATGGCAGATGTCCTAGCAAAAGGACTTAGTCGTAGGGCCATCGCAACTAGGAAGCTTAAAGGGGTTAATTGGGACAAAGGACACGAGAGGTTTTATACTAGTTCGGCCCCTTACGATGAAGGTAAAAGCCTACATCTAGTTGTGTTGGAATTGCTGGGATTTCGATGACCAGGGAGCGAATCCGCTTTACCTGGCTTCGAGTTGTTGTTTCCTATCCTAAGCCGCTGCCGGGTCGTCCCCTTATATGCATGGGTTGACGCCTGGCGGCCTACAGAGTCCCGGCCGGCTCATAAAACGTGTCCGGCTCGGTGACTTCTTTATATGCCTTTCTTTACAAGTCTTTCTTTACATACAGCGGTTTACAATATTGGGCCTTAAGCCGCCTCTGGGCTTAGGCCTTCTACAAGTCTTTAATAAACCATCACCTTGGATATTACTGGGCTTCTTTTGTAACCCGCCATTGGGGTTGAC
Source organism: Triticum aestivum (assembly GCF_018294505.1). NCBI lineage: Eukaryota > Viridiplantae > Streptophyta > Magnoliopsida > Poales > Poaceae > Triticum > Triticum aestivum. Next base: position 414,201,186 of record NC_057809.1, read on the forward strand.
CCGGCCCCTCCTGGGCGGGTCATACCTGGTAGCTATATCCCCAACATTAGGCCCCAGGTTGATTTGAACTTTGTTCTTGCCAATCTTCAATACTTAGAAAAAATCCATCTATTACTGTTTTGCGAAAGCCTTGTAACCCGCCATGACGTCACCTGTGGATCTTTCGGAAACCCTCCACCACGTCATCTTTTTAACGGATCTTTATCTTTAATGCCTTCCCGAAAATCGAGGCGCCTGTGTAGCTGGATAACCATGTTTTGGTCTCCTTGTTTTTCGCGCCAACTTATCAGTCTTCTCCTTATAAATAGGCACGACTGGCCTTTCTTCATTCTCCCCCTTTTCCCTCGTCTTCTTCCTCTCTCGCAACCCTTCTGTCGCTCACACTACAAAAGAAAAGACACATCCGTGACATTTTGGGCCGAACAAATTTTTTTTGTCATACATATGACACTTCTATGACGATAATTGTGACAAAACCCGGTATCATCATAGATGTGGTGGGCTCCTACTTCTATGACAAAAAATCATGACAGAAAATGGGCTTTTCGTCCTAGGAGGGCCGGAGACGCAGCTGCATGACATTCTTTGGGCCGTCCATGACGGAAAAAACCGTGGTAGAAGCGAGGGGGAGGAAAATTTCGGGGAGTTCCCAGTTACGGTGGGAGGTCGGCGGCTAAGCGATGCGCGTTTCTCTCGTACACGTACGCGCGTGTGTGCGAGGCGTTGGCTCTAACTAAACCCGAGCGAGGCGTTGGGCTCTAACTGAACCCGAGCGATTGCACTGCAGGCTACGCGTTACTGAACCCGAGCGATTGATCGATGGCTGTTAACCGAACCCGATCGAGCGATTCCTTCGCTACTGCTGCTAACTGAAGCCGAACGATGGGATGAATAGTGAGCATTGCGGGTGGGGTGGGGTTTGGATGAACAGTGAGCGGTGGCGTTGCCTCTGGATGAACAGGACCCCGTGGTGTGGTGGAGGGCTGGATGAACAGTAGATGGTGGAGGGGTGCCCGTGGAGGGGTGGATGAACAGGACCCCGTGGTGTGGAGGGCTGGATGAACAGTAGACGATGGAGGGGTGGTTGAATAGGACCCCGTGGTGTGGAGGGCTGGATGAACAGTAGACGGTGGAGGGGTGCCCGTGGAGGGGTGGTTGAACAGGACCCATTGGTGTGGAGGGCTGGATGAACAGTAGACGGTGGAGGGGTGGTTGAACAGTAGCTGGTGGAGTAGCGCGTGGTGGAGGCTGGATGAACAGGAGCCCGTGGATGAACAGTCGCAGGTGGAGGATGGAGGAGGTCGACGGTGGATGAATAGTAGCTCGTGGAGGCTGGAGGGGGTCGACGGTGGACATGAACAGTATCCCGTGGAGTCCCGTTTTGCGGTACGCCACACCCCTCCCGATGAACAGGACCCCCGTTTCGACCGTAGCACTCCAACACAAGTCTGTTTCCTCCGTTTTGCGGTATGCCACACCCCTCCCGATCAACAGGACCCCTGTTTCGACCGTAGGAGGTCTGTTTCCTCCGTTTTGCGGTATGCCAGACCCCTCCCGATGAACAGGATCCCGTTTCGAACGTGGCCGGTCGAACACAAGGCCGTTTCCTCCATTCTGCGGTACGCCAGGCCTCGTTTCCATCGCATGTTCCGTCCAAGCCCTCTCGATGAACACGACGCATTTCGTTGCCTCCCCATGAACATGACGCATTCCGTTGCCTCCCCATGAACACGACGACGACGATGTTTCTCCGTTCCGACCCAGCCATGTACACGAGCCTTAGCCGTACGTATGCGCGAGTAGGCGTTCGAGACCCCGCCCGTATGTACACATACATGGCCGTATTTTCTTTCTTGCACCCTGGCCACTGTACGTACGTGTAAATGCTACGTGCACGCCTCTACTACGACACGTGCGCGCCTCTACTACGACACGTGCGACCAGTATGTACATACACATTCGCGACCAGAATGACAACGCTATGTACGCTTCGACCAGGTGGGTCCCGACTGTCAGGCACTTCCTTGCCTGCGAAGATGTAGCTGGTGGGTCCCAGCAGTCAGGGGGCGAATCATTTTTTTTATCGGATGCACTTCCTTGCGTGCGAAGATGTAGCTGGTGGGTCCCAGCAGTCAGGGGGGAACGTTTTTTCGTGAAATACGGTGGCCCGTCCGGTGGGTCCCGCTGTCAGGTGGAGGAATAATTATTTTGCACGTAATAAGGAGGCACTTCCTTGCTGCGGCCGTGGACCCAGCTGTCAGCCTCTCCACGTACAGTCCACGTCTGATGGAAGTCGTTTCTTGACCACGTTGACCACGCCGCGCTGAGAGCACCAGGGCGGTGGACGACGGCGAGGCCTAGGAAGGGGACAACACGGAGGCAGGGAAGACTCGGCAGTGGATGCCCACACAGAGGGGAGTACGACTGTATGAGGGTTTACTGGTTCGTCTGCCGTCGCTGGAGAATAGCAGCAGGTGTGGGTGAGTAGATGGATGGCTAGGCCAGCGATGGGAGTACGGTCGGGCGGTGAGGCTTGCGCGGCAGCACAGCCGGCCGCGAGGAGGAGGGAGTAGGCAGTCCCGCCGGCGCTTGTTTGAGTGGCTGGAGCAGGAAGAGCAGAGATTGAAGAAGCACGACGGCCATTGGATGGACATCCAACAGTCAGTGCTTGTGTGTCAACCTTTTTTTAGGAAAGCCTCAAATCTATGGAAAACAGCATACGGCCCATCTGCCATTATTTCTAATAATTTACAGCCCATTTGCTAATTCTTAAGGTCTTTTTGGAGCCCATATTCTTTTTGTTAGCATTACAACTCATATTGTGGCAACGGTTAAAAAAATTATACGAAATTTTGCACATTTCGGTGCGGTCCAAACTGTTTTTAATCCCGAAATTTCGACTCACATTCAAACTGATTTTAAAAATAAATGTATATCAATATAAAATCCAACAAATTCTCCATGCATAAAAATTAATGTAATTTAAAATCTTGAAATGAAAAAAAGATATTTGAAACTAATTGCCGGTTTGATGTGTTTTAAAAATGTACAACCCATTGCTCATTACTGATGGGCCATTTTCTCGGCCAGCCGAATGAAAGCTCTCCTTGTCTTGAAAGATTTGCAGCCCAACAGGCCTGACAAAGCGACTTGGCAAATCACAAAAAAACTGGGATGTGGCCGTGGACCCAGCTGTCAGCCTCTCCACATACAGTACTCTTCCGATGGAAGTCGTTCCTTGACCACATTTACCACGCCGCGCGGAGAGCACCACGGCGGTGGACGACGGCGAGGCCTAGGAAGGGGACGACGCGATAGTGGAAGCCCGTGCGGAGAGGACTACGAGGGTTCACTAGTTCGGCTGCGGTGTGAGGCTGCCGTCGCCGCAGGGCCTGGCCAGCGGTGAGAATAGTAGGGGGCGGTGAGGCCTCTGCAGCAGCACAGCCGGCCACGGGAGGCAGGAGCATGCGGCACGACCGGCGCTGCTTTCGGCGGCTGGAGCAAGAAGACCAGAGGTTGAAGAAGCACTACGGCCGGTGGACGACGATGAGGACTAGGAAGGGGACGACTCGGAGCCTGGGAAGACGCAGCAGTGGATGCCCACGCGAAGAGGAGTACGAGGGTTCACTGGTTCGGCTTTGGTGTGAGGCTGCTATCGCCGCAGAATAACAGGGGGTGTGGGTGAGTAGAGGGATGGCCTAGCCAGCGGTGGGAGTAGTAGGGGCGGTGAGGCCTCCGCGGCATCACAGCCGGCCATGGGAGGCAGGAGCACGCGGCACGACCGGCGCTGGTTTGGGTGGCTGGAGCAAGAAGACCAGAGGTTGAAGAAGCGCTACGGCCGTTGGATGAATAACATACGGTAACAGGAGCTAGAATCGTTCATATTGACTAAGTTGACAAAGCCCTCCGTCCCCGTCAACTTGGTAGGCCCACAAGTCAGCCTCCCACTATGCTGGGTTCCAGCTGGCAGGGGGGATATTCATTTTTTGTGCGTAATAAGGAGGCACTTCCTTGCGTGCGAAGATAGCTGGTGGGTCCGACATGTCAGCGGGGGGCACTTTATTTCGCGAAATACAGAGGCCCTTCCGGTGGGTCCCAGATGTCAGGTGGAGGAATCATTATTTTGCGCGTAATAAGGAGGCATTTCCTTGTGTGCAACCATGGACCCATCTGTCAGCCCCTCCATGCATAGTCTAATTCCGATGGCGTCGTTCATTGACCACGTTTGACCACGCCGCGCCGAGCGCATCCAAGGTGGTGGACGACGACGAGGCCCCGGACAGCAACGAGCCGGAGATGGGAAGACGCGGGAGTAGAGTCGCAGACAAAGAGGTGTACGAGGGTTAACTGGTTCTAGTGCGGTGTGGTTCGGCAGTCAGTGGAGAAGAACAGGAGGTCTGGAGTGGTGGAGGGATGGCCTCGCCAACGGTGGAGTAGCGCTTCATAGCAAAGCGTGCTAAGCAAAGCTGCTAGCAGCAGGAGGCGGGAGGTGGTCCTGGCGGCGCTAGAGGAAGAAGACGAGAGATTGAAGATGGATGCCAATCGTTGGATGTAAATCCAACGGCTAACATGTCAGAATCATTTGTTGACTAAATTGACAACAACTTGCAATGGCTTCGACCTATTGGCCCACATTTCAGCCTCCAAAAATGTGGCACGTATTCAACCCATTTTTTCAGAATTTATAGTCTTTTTTTTGCGCGGTAGAATTTACAGTCAATTTGATCTCTTTTTTGAATTACAGCCATTAGCTGGGCTGGGTGAACAAATAATGTAGCGTCCATGCGGCCCGTTTATTTTATTTCCTAAAAAATTATAGCCCATTTGCACTTTCTCGAAATACACGATTTTGCTGGGCTGATTCAAATTATAATGTTGGGTTGGGCCAGCAATGTTATCAAAAAATAAAAAGGGGCTGAGCATTTTGTTATAAATATATTTAAATAATAAGTGATATTATTACGTTCTTCCTTAAATTTACAGTCTTACCAAGCTTTATATAATAACATATAAAATATTTTTTTTAGAAAAACAGGGAGCATCTCCCTGGTTCCATTGTTGAGAACGAAACCACAACATATTCTGATACAGCAGCTCAAAGAGCAGTTCGAAAGCAAAGGTAGAAAAGCTACAAACTAGGGGGGTGGATGAACAAGTTCTCTGAATAACACAAATCACCCGAGCGATGCCAAAGGCAGAGCGGATAGAGCACTCAAATGACATAACGAGGGTCCAGCGAAGCCTTCATGGTCTTCAGCCGAGGGGCCGTGTCAGCCTGCGGCGACCAGTAAGCAAGCGGAGACACCAGGCTGGAAGGCGTAGCATGGTGGATGTCCCTCTTTTTCGGCGCCAGGTGCCCATCATCTTCATCAGAGATCTTGAGACGAGCCCACGGGTCCAGCCCCAGAGCAGGTCGAGCCTTGTTCAGCCACAAGTGATCGCCAACGGTTTCTGGAGGGATCTTGTTAGGGTTTCCACGAAGCTCATCAACTTGTCCTTGTCCGATCCGAAGGAGAGAATCGCCCAGTTCCTCACCATGTTCCTGATCAACCTCAAGACCTGCGGAATGGAAATCCAGGAGGTGTTACTGAAAATCATAGCATTTCTATATTTCCAGAGGCACCAAAGGACAGCTGAGCTAACAGTGTTTAAAACTGAGCAATTTTTGGTAGCAATCCAGAATCTGGCGACAGATTCGAAGGATGAGCCAATCTGACTAGAGAAATATTCCTCAATGTGGGCCCAGAGATGTTTAGCAACTATACATTCAAAAAATAGGTGAGAACAAGACTCTTGTTCCAAGCAGTAAACACAATCAAGGGGTTTGATGATGTGTCTCTTCCTAAGGTTATCCCTAGTCATCAATTTGTTTTTGGAGAGAAGCCAGAGAAATACATGAATTTTAGGGGGAACTCTCAATTTCCAGACAGCAGGGATAAACACGGGTTGAACCCCTCTAAAGTTGATAACATGATAGAGGGAGCTGGAGGAATAGTTCCCCTTATTGTCCAGCTGCCAAATCAGGGCATTCGGCTCGGCAGTAAAGGTAATGCTTTTGGCAATTTCCTCCAACTGGAACCATTGTTCCATGAGACTATCACTAAAGTTCCTTCTAAAAGAGAGTTTTAGGCATTGACCGTCCCAAAATTCATTGACACTTTTGTTAAGCTCACTGCGGACAGAGTAAATAAGCCAAAATTGGACTGCTAGGGGGATGTGCCAAACCAGGTATCTTCCCAGAACCTGGTTCTCCTCCCATCCCCTATGTTCCATGTGTAGCCAAATTTCACAGCATGCATAATAGATTTTAATCATTTCCAGAATCTAGAGGTCTTAGGGTTGGAGGAAGGGACAAAAATATTAGGTTTATTTCCTAGGTATTTATGGGCAATAAGAAGCTTCCAGGGTTTCAGGTCTTTATCATAGAATCTTTTAATCCAAGACCCTAGAAGACAGATGTTAATTTCTTGGAGGTTAGGTATGCCTAGGCCTCCAAAATCTTTTTTCATAGAGACTAGGGCCCAATTAGCAAGGTGTAGCCTCCTATTTCCCTCAAAATCATTCCACAAGCAATGAGACATCTGAGAATTGATGAGGTTCACTGCCCATTTAGGGAACTTGAAGAAGGAGAGGAGCTACACTGGAATGCTAGCCAAACAAGCTTGTATGAGGATCAATCTACCTCTGTAAGAGAGAAGTTTGCCCCTCCACCCAGCAATCCTTTTAATGATTTTATCTAGAAGGGGTTGGATATCCTCTCTCCTTAGTTTATCATAGTGGAGAGGGATACCTAGGTACTTAATGGGGAAGTTACCTTTATTACAGACTAGAATAGAGAGGAAGTCAGCTAACTCCTGATCATCCATGTTGATAGGGATGAGTTCACTTTTAGAGTAGTTGATTCTCATGCTTGAGACTTGTTCAAACCAGGTTAGAAGAGTTTTCAGATTGCTAGCATGTGTGGAGTCATTGTCTAAGAAAAGGATGGTATCATCTGCATTTTGAAGGCAGATGATGCCACCAGGGCAGACCTCGGGACAGAGCCCTGCAATCAGACTATGATCAGCAGCTTTGCTCAGCATTTTTGTAAGAACGTCCACTACTAAATTAAACAAAAGCGGGGAGATGGGGTCACCTTGCCTAAGGCCTTTACCAGCAAGGAAAAAAAATCACTTTCACAGTTATTTAACTTGACCCCAATAGACCTCCCATGAGTAAGTTGCTGGATCCAACTCCCCTCTAAAGGCTTGGAAAAGATCTAAGAGATCATTTTTCACCAAGTCCCAAAAATGTTGGTAAAACAAGAAGGGGATCCCATCAGGACCAGGAGCCCCATCAGGATAAGAGCTAAAAATGGCTTCCTTCACCTCTGTCTCTGAAAAAGGGGCTTCTAGCACCTCATTTTCAGCAGGAGAGACTTTTTCAGAAGCAGAGAAAAAATTGTTTTGTAGAGAGAACCTAGAAGGGTTTTCTTTCTTAAACAGGTCTTTGTAGAAGTCACTAGCCACTTTCAGCATCTCATCTACCTCAGTAACAGGGCCATCAGGGCCATCAAGGGAGTGAATGAGGGTTTTCCTCCTCCTCTGGTTAGCTACTGCATGGAAGTAAGCAGTATTTCTATCACCCTCCTTAATGTTCCTATCTCTAGACCTTTGTTTGTCTTTGATTTCTTCTTGAAGCCAAATTTTCTTGAGCTCTTCATGGACAAAGTTTAATCTATTAGTCTCAGCCTCAGAGCGGTCAGTGGTTTCTGCCTTAATATCTAGAGAATCGAACTCAAAGAGGAGAAGCCTTTTGTATCTTCTAAGATTAGCTTCCTCATTGGAGTTCCACCCTTTGGTAGTTCTTCTAAATCTCCTAATTTTGATCTGCCAATTTTCTAGGGGGCAGCTGCTCCCAGTAGGCTCATTCCAGATTTTCCTGACTAGCTCAGTAAAATCTTCTCTAAGCAACCACCACTTTTCAAATTTAAAACTATTGCTCATTGGAGTTTGGTTAAGACCAGAGTCCCAGGGCAAAGGAGTGTGGTCACTACCACATCTGGGCAGAGCTCTACAACTAGAAAGGGGAAAAACTATCTAATTCTGTGTCACAGAAAATTCTGTCAATGGTGGATACAATCCTAGAGCAGCACTTCCAACATATCTAGCCGAACTGTGGGTTTTCCTTCTGAAAGGGCAATTCTCAACTTTATGGGTAACCATTTTGCAGATAAAACAACTCTTGGGCTTGACACATTTATCCAAATGATGCCCTGGTTCCCCACAGTTGTAGCAGATCACCTCAGAGTATGCCATAAGGCCCGAAGCAGGGGCAGGAGCAGTTTTCTGGATGTCCTGTCTCTTCTTTTGCTGATTCTTTCCTTGAGATTTTCCACTGATCTGAGAGTCAGAACCACCAGCAGATTGATCTTGGGTAATTACAGGAGCCTGCCCAGATTGTGCCCCCATTTGGGGCAGAGGTGGGTCGTACCACTGCCCAACCGGCGCTCCCCCCCATTGTGATAGGGGAAATTCATCGGAGTTCCTGGTTCCTTCTCATCCTCCAGCCAGATGTTGTCTCTCAGGAAGCAGAAATAACCACTAGACAACTCAATTGAAGCAGATTGCAAGCCTAATTTCAATCTTCTGCAGGTTTGGGGGAGAGGTAAGATAGGGGATCCACCTGCTCCGGCTCCGGTGGCGTGCTGGTGGGCAGGAGTCCAGTCAATCATTCCCATCTCGCAGCACGGCGTGGATCTCCTGAATTCACTTCTCCTTTCGCCCATCGAACGAACGCAATCAGTGGCTCACTGGGGTGGGCATCCTGTGCTTCCAAGAAATCTCCTTCGAAGTAGATCCGCAGGGCTAGATTCAGCAGCTCCCAATCCACATGATCCTTGCACATCTGAGCATACATGCGCGAGTGAGAGAACGGATTCGGTCCCTCCTTGGCTTCCTCCCTCGCAGCTTCCTCCTCTGCTTCCCTCCGTTCGCGCGTGCACTGGGTCCAGGAGAGAGCGTCGTCGCGGATCCGCATCGCCCGCTCCCTCCATCTCCTCCCTCGAGTCTCCCGCGGCACCGCCGGCGCGACGGAGTCAAGCGGCTGGAGCATCCGCGGGAAGGCTTTGTAGACATGTGGGAGATGCATCTTGTACATCTGCCTGTCTTCCAGCCATTCCCCCATGGATATGGCTGGCGAATCCATGGGGCGCGCGAGCGGACTTGCTGAGGGGGGCAGGCGCAGCCGGAGTCAGGAGGCGGGGGGTGGCGGCGAGATCTATGGCGGCGGCGAGGGTGGAGGTAGTGGCGGGGGCGGCGGCGAGGGTGGAGATGGTGGCGGGGGCGAAGGGGATCGCGAGAGCGGTCATCTATTTGCCAATTATGTGAACTAAACAGTCAACATATAAAATAATTTAAATATATACAATATAGTTAGAAGGGAAACATAAGTTGGACCTGGCGTTCCTATTCTTATATAAAAATAGAATAGACCTCTGTGTTTTCTTCAAAAAAAATACATAAATTGGGCTGCCAAAAATAAAACCTCGGATGGGAGGTCCATAGGCCGGTCGATACATGATGGCCCTAAGAAAATACAAACAGGCCTATGGACCTCCCATCCGAGGACGTGGGTCGTGCATGTTAAAAATGAAAGCCTAGACGGGGCAGCCCAAAACCACGTCCAACACTTGCCAAAACTTCGTCCCTCATTTTCTCTGTGTTTCGCACACTCGACATTGTGTGGGCATTTTGACTGTGCATCATATGAAGATGTGCTATGCATGAATGTTGATCAGCATGATGTTAACTAGCTGGTAGTTCCATTTTCTACCATGAATAAAACTTCCAACATGATGTTAACCCTGTTTGGAAAGGCCGTGTTAATATAAATGCTCTGCCTCTGAAAGTTGCAGTTTCTTATCTGAAACTGAACTTGCAGTTTCTTATCTGAAATTGAAACTTGCAGTTTCTTCTCTGAGAATCACATTGTCTGCACTTTTATACTCCTATGAAACTACATTTTTTTAAGTGCTAAAAATAGATATCTAGAATTCATAAAATACTTCATATGCTCAATACTGCAAATCTAAAATTCAAAAGACATTCATATCTGAAAGTACTCTCAAAATACACAACACAAAACACAATTCACAACCTGCGAATACTGACAACCCTAAGCTCCTCCTGACAATTCACAACCTGCCCGACTATTGGGCTGGGGGGCAGCCCCCTCCTATTCCTTGGCGGTAGACAGCCGCCCCGTGAGACAATGTGAATGGCGAGGGAGACGATGGCGGGGAAGCGTCATCGGGCCAACTTCTTTTCTCCTCTTGCAGTTGGGTTCGGTCGACGAAGACTCCACCGGCTCGCTCTGGCAGGACACCCTCACAAACGGCACCCTGTAGATGCTCGATCCTTCAATCTCTGGTGGATGCTCCATCTGGGATCGATACTCCCACCACCGCTCCCTCACGATCGGATTCGGTGAATTTGTTTGCTCCATGGCCCAGAGGAGCAGCTCTATGTACTCCGACGCGACTCCCTCCAGGAGTATCGCCGCCTTTTCGCTCTGTTGCAGATATTTGGCCATGGATGTGGCCGTCGCCGCTAGTTGGTCCTTGTTGTCAAACCAAGACTGTATCTCCAACATCCTAGCTAGCTTCACAGGGTCGTTGTCCGTGATCCTCACGTGTCGGTTTTACTCCTCCATCGATCTACTTCTCCACAACACCTTCACTCGCCGGCGGTGGTTTTTGAATGGAAGAGGAGAGGAGCAGCGCTGGTTTTGGATTAGAACGGGAGAGGAGCGACGCTGGTTTTGGACTGGAACAGGAGAGGAGGGGCGGTGGTTTTGAAATGGAAGAGGAGAGGAGCGGCGCTGCATTTAGATTGGAACAGGAGAGGAGTGGCGGTGGTTTAAGAGGAGAAGAGCGGAAGAGCGGCGCTGGTCTTGGAAGTATTTTTTTTGTTGTTTCACGTATTTTGGGTCAAAGTTTGACCACGTACTGTATTTGACAAGCAAAATGTGAATGCATGTCACCAAATTGATTTTGATTTTGATCCAGTCAGAGTGCGCCGGCCCTCTCGTCCAATCCTAAATCGTTGCCGCACGCTCCTCTCCCTCTTCTCCATTGCAAAACCACCTCCTCTCCTCTCCATCATCTCCATTCCAAAACCACTGTCTCGCCTCTCCCTCTTCTCTATTGCAAGACCACCATCTCTCCTCTGTTTTCTAGACGCTTTGCTCCATGGCGCGGGCGCAATCCATGGATACAAAATCAGTATATTGTATACTATTTAAAAGTCGAGGGCGGGGCTTTTCCTGCGGGTAGGCGGCGGGGCAGTTCCGCCTAGTCGGTTCGACAGAGACGCGAGAAGACGAGGGAGTAGGCTGCTACAAACGTAGGGCTGTGCGATTTGACAGCGAGTTACTGCTGGACAGGTGGGGCCCCGTGATTTGACTTGCCATTATCATGTTAACTGCGGCGCTACGACCGGCGTTAGTCTCCCAGATTCCTGACCACCTCCATACATGTGCCTCTCCTAATGCTCCACCATGTAGTAGAGGCTGGCTCTTGCATGAGAGCCCACTTCTCCACTTTTTCCTTGCCTCTCTTTCCTCCACATATGCAAAAATGACATGTAAAGCGCACTATTGTACTTACTTTTACTTGCTCCTACAGGTGCTTAAGCTTGCCACATAAGCATAAAGTCTGATGTGGCAAGTTAATCAAGAAGAGAGAGACTAGTTTGGTGACCCAAGGAAGAAACGGTGCTAAGCGCATGTACCTAGGTGAAAAGACAATTTTGAGTCTATAGCTAATTAAATGAAGCAAACTTAGCAACTCCATTTCATTGGAAGATGTCACTCCTTGGAAAATGCAATAAATACACGCGCTTAGCACCGTTTCTTCCTTAAGTACGAAGAAAGAGATAGAGAGGAGTAAAAAATACACTTATAGCCAACCTTGTTGTAGTATGAGTGACTAAGTGATGACTATGTATGACATGCCAACATCAGATAGCCTAACACACCGTGTTAAATCTCCAAGGGTGCGACCGCGCGAGCTATGCGACGGTCGTGGTAGGGGCGACCATGATACGGGCTGCTGGCAGCCCTTGGATCTGAGATCAAACGGTCGCATGCTAAGTTGCTGAAAATTTGTAGAATAACCCTCTAGGATAGGATATTCACCCATAGGTCTAGAATCACGCCATGCAACCGTTCGATCTCAGATCCAAGGGCTCTCGGAAGCCCATATCATGGGAGAATGGAAAGCCACTACCCTGCCGTTCGCACGCTGGCAGTTCGCTCCTACTCGTCCCTGCACGTCCTTCAATACTACGGCGGTTCGCTCCTAGTCGTCCCGTCCATTCACATTACGGCAGTTCCACTAATCCTAACCCTCCTCCCAAATCCATGGCGTCCCAAATCTCCACGATCGGTGGTGAGTACAAGGTTAGAACCATCACCGGCAATGAGTTTGACATGATCTACACCCGTTCTTCCGCGACAGTGAAAGGATGCCTTTCTCGCTTCAGACGCATGTTCGAAGACTCAGATGATGAGTGGGTCGCCGGGCTAGATGTTGAGTACACCATAGTCCTGGGACGAGAGAAGGATCTAAAGGACGAAGAGAGGAAGAAGCCTGTCGTGATCCAGGTTTGCGTGCATGACTTATGCTTGGTCTACCACATATGCCATGCCAACATTGAGTGCCAGGATTTTAAGGACTTCCTCGAGAGCAACCTAGTCAAATTCGTTACTGTAGACTTTGCTAACGACAAAGACGTCCTGCATCGGATAGGCCTCGTTGTAGGCAACACCTTCGACCTCAGAAGAATCGGCTGGTGTCCGCTCGTCAGCCTTCAATGCTGACCCTGGCAGGAGCCATGGTTCATCCTTCATATGGTAAACTGGAGAAACCTCCATACACGTTTCATCGTCATGCATGGCAGCGGAATGTACTAGATATAGACCACATCCACTACGCTGCAATGGATGGCTACCTTTGCTTCAATATCTACAAGGGTTGGATGAAGAGCAACATCCAAGTGTGTGGTTCAAGCAAAGAAGTATCGGCCAAGAGGAAGAGGGACAAGGACAAAGTCGAGGACGTGGACGAGGACTCCGAGTAAGGTGGCAGTGTCGTTGCTAATGGTGGTTCTAATGCAGTGTCTACCGGAATAGTTGCAAAGTTTAATTTCAGGTGTGATTAATTTAATTTGAGGGGTGTGTTGTGCTGAGCCCCCAGCAGAACTATGTTATGTTTCTTCTCGTTACTTTAACTCTTCAGTACGTACATACTAGTATTTCTTACATTTCATCTTTTAGTTGGTATAGTACTACCACTCGTTTCTTCACATTATATACGTACAATATATATGGCCAACATCATATAGCCAGCAGCTTAGTTGTCAAAGAATTTCAGGGTGTTTAGTTTTGTCAAAGAATTCCAGGATGCTTAGAGGGTGCTTGGATCCAAGGGACTTATTTTAGTCTGACTAAAAATAGTCTTTTTAAGAGGCTAAAGTTCCAAGCACCCCTGACTAAAGAGGGGCTAAAACTAGTCTTGAGACTAAAAAATTTTAGTCAGGGGTACCCCTACTAAAATGTGGATTAGTCCTCTCTCTACTCATTTAATTCCTCTCCTTTAACACAGGCAAGTTCTGGATTGGAGGGTTTGGAGGATAATAAATGCTCATTAACTTGATTTTAGCCTTTTAGTATTTGGATCCAAGCATGGGTGAGGCTAGCATGTTTTAGTCCCACTACTTTTAGTCATGGGACTAAAACGTATCCAAGCACCCTCTTAGTTTTATTTGAGGGGTGGGTTGTGCTGGACACCATTATTGTGACTAGCCTTTTTAATACTACTATATGCATAATTTGGCGACGAGCGCTCTCTATATGTACCACCTTTTTTTTAATTTCAATTTTTGCTCCATGGCGCAATCCATCGATACTACTGTTGTACAAAAGTATACATTTTTTAAAAGGCTAGAGGGCGGGGCAGTCTAGCTTGGTCGGTTTCACGAGAGGCGAGGGCCTTTGTGATTTGACGGCTCATTACTGCTGGAAGGCGGGGCCTTGTGATTTGACTGCTCGTATAAATGCGCGGACGACCTGATCGAGGAGGAGCAAAGAACCGTGCGGTATACTCAAGTTTTCCACTGGAGTAGTACTGCGACGGAGGAGCACGAAACACGGCAGCCCAGTGCCTTATGGCGATAAAAAATGATCTAATTTGCTAGTCATCTCATTGTTAGCATTGTTCTATTCATTCCCTAAAAAACATTGTTCTATTCATGCCTCGCAGAGAACGTGACACGTGCGGCAAAACACCCGAAGCAAAAGATGAAACATAGGAGCAAAATAAGAAGGAAGATTATCACCCCAAATGATCTAATTCGCCGCGGAGTCGTAACTGCTTCTTCATCGCCTCCACGACCTCCATCTCCTTGCGCGTATCCTCCGCCATCTTCATCATTTTGTCCATGACGCGGCATTTCTCGACGCGAGTCTTCATCATCTATTCCACGGCCATATTACGTACCTTGACAGCAGCCGAGTGCTTGATGCGGAGCTTCGCCAACTCTTCCTTTTGTTAGATGGCGAGGGCCTGCAGCATCTTCACCGAGGAACTACTATTCTCATGTAGCTTCTTCTAGCCGGTGTTCTACTCCTTCAACAGGCCGATCTCGTGGCAGAGCTTCGCATTGTCCTCCCGAAGTCGCAGGATTTCGCTGGTCGCCTTCTTCTCCGAGGCAATGCTCTTCTTCAGCAGCATCACCAAGCCGGCGGTCAACTCCCCTTGCTGACTGAGCTTAGCGGGCATATCGTCGAGGCTCTCCTTCAGCAACTCCATCAAACCTTGGATGAACTCCTTCTGCTTATTGAGCTGATCGGGCATGCCGTCGAGGGATAACGACTCCAGCTCCGCCGGCTCGGCATGTTCGCCTCCGCGGCTAGGGCGCTCCTGGGAGCCATCGCCTGGCCGTGAGAGATCTTTCGAGGTCTCTGTGTGGCGGCGAGCCCTCTCTTTCTTTTCTGCAGCCTTGGTTGCCGCTCCCTTGTTACAAGTAGTTCTCGACCTAGAGCTCTGCTCATCGGCCATGGCAACGACGGACGAAGAAGAAGCACTTATGAGGAGGAAAGGTTGTGTGATTTTCGGTTAGGTAGTTCCCCTTTTTATAACCTAAGTACTAGCACTAGTACTAATACCTGCATAGTGGGAACATGTTCAGGTTTGGTACATACTACTAGTAGGTGTGAGCAGTCTTTCGAATATGATGGGAACAAGGTAAAGATTAATTGATGGCTTTGGTTTTGAGGCCCGAAACGGCTCCCGATGAGTTTAGCGGAACATAAATTTCAAGTACTACTACACTGCTCAAATGCGTAAATATTATATTACTGTCAAAAATTGGCACAAAATATGAAGGAGACCAATGTAAGTACTACTAGCAACCCACGATTTAACTACTCGCATGCGCGCAGTGGAGTAATAATGCCTTCCTTCCGCCCTCACATCCACTCAATTTGCATGCGCTGTATTAATTGACCATCAATGAAGTGAACGACTTCACGCACGTCAAATTATCACATGGGGTGGATCTTGGTACAAAATTGTGTCCGCCCATGTACCCGCATGTGCGTGCGAGTAATGAGTGCGTGCATGGCGTGCGTGCACATCTTTGCTTCGTGCATGTACCGCCAATATGCCTCATGGAGGATGAGTACATTCTTCTGGAACCAGCAGCACGTCACTATGATCAATCCACGCAAGGAGGTCGCGACAACGCCTACACATGTGCCACGTGGCTTCATGAACTGTAAGAGAGACACTGTGTAGCATGCCATTGGTATTCTAATTTACGTGTTTTGCACATACTCAAAGTACTAGTAAGGTACACGTGCATTGCATGCATCACATTTTGCAACCAAATTATGAATAAATACCACACTATAGCATGTAAGCTCTGAGTCATATATGCCTGATGTAGCCCTTCGTTTAATTCTTATAGTTCATCTCATTCAAAATCAATTAGTTTTTATAAAAAAGCTAAGAACGCGGGAATAGGAAAAACATGGGATTATAGTGGAATGTCGTCTTGAATCCTACAGGATTGTACGAGTGTTTGATTGTGCATAGAAAAAACGCAGAATTCTTTCAAAGAGGTTTCAGTGGATGGGGTGTTTCCTATGAAATCTAGTGCAAATGAATCATATGGAAAAATTCCTATGGTTTACAATCCTACGAATCAAACAACCAAGATAGGAAAAATTCCTAATGATTAGAATCCTCCAAAATTCCTTTGAGAATCCTTTGAATCAAAGAATCCCTTAATCTATTTTATGATTCATGGAATTGTGCGTTGTAAAGCATAAAGTAAAAAACAAATAATGGCAATTCAACTAGAAAAAAGTTTGGGCAATTATGATACGGAAGATTCTAGAAAAAAAGAGAACCACTGTTGTTTTGAGGTTTGTGAAGGAAATATGCCCTAGAGGCAATAATAAAGTTATTATTTATTTCCTTATATCATGATAAATGTTTATTATTCATGCTAGAATTGTATTAACCGGAAACATAATACATGTGTGAATACATAGACAAACAGAGTGTCACTAGTATGCCTCTACTTGACTAGCTCGTTGATCAAAGATGGTTATGTTTCCTAACCATAGACATGAGTTGTCATTTGATTAACGGTATCACATCATTAGGAGAATGATGTGATTGACTTGACCCATTCCGTTAGCATAGCACTTGATTGTTTAGTTTGTTGTTATTTCTTTCTTCATGACTTATACATGTTCCTATGACTATGAGATTATGCAACTCCCGTTTACCAGAGGAACACTTTGTGTGCTACCAAACGTCACAATGTAATTGGGTGCTTATAAAGGTGCTCTATAGGTGTCTCCGAAGGTACTTGTTGGGTTGGTGTATTTCGAGATTAGGATTTGTCACTCCGATTATCGGAGAGGTATCTCTGGGCCCTCTCGGTAATGCACATCACTTAAGCCTTGCAAGCATTGCAACTAATGAGTTAGTTGCGGGATGATGTATTACGGAATGAGTAAAGAGACTTGCAGGTAATGAGATTGAACCAGGTATTGAGATACCGACGGTCGAATCTCAGGCAAGTAACATACCGATGACAAAGGGAACAATGTATGTTGTTATGCGGTTTGACCGATAAAGATCTTCGTAGAATATGTAGGAGTCAATATGAGCATCCAGGTTCTGCTATTGGTTATTGACTAGAGACGTGTCTCGGTCATGTCTACATAGTTCTCGAACCCGTAGGGTCCGCACGCTTAAAGTTCGATGACGGTTATATTATGAGTTTATGTGTTTTGATGTACCGATGGAGTTCAGAGTCCCGGATGAGATCAGGGACATGACGAGGAGTCGTGAAATGGTCGAGATGTAAAGATCGATATATTGGACGACTATATTCGGACATCGGAAAGGTTCCGAGTGATTCGGGTATTTTTGGGAGTACACGGGAGTTACGGGAATTCGTATTGGGCCTTAATGGGCCATATGAGAAAGGAGAGAAAGGCCTCAAAGGGTGGCCGCACCCCTCCCCATGGGCTGGTCCGAATTGGACTAGGGAGGGGGGCGCCCCCTTCCTTGCTTCTCCTTTTCCCTTCCCTTTCCTTCCCTCCAACTCCTACTACTTGGAAGGGCTCCTAGTTCTACTAGGAAAGGGGGAATCCTACTCCCGGTGGGAGTAGGACTCCCCTAGGGCGCGCCATAGAGAGGGCCGGCCCTCCCCTTCCTCCACTCCTTTATATACGGGGGCAGGGGCACCCCAAAGTGACAACAATTGATCTCTTGATCTCTTAGCCGTGTGCGGTGCCCCCTTCCACCATAATCCACCTTAATCATATCGTAGCGGTGCTTAGGCGAAGCGCTGCGACGATAGAACATCATCATCGTCACCACGCCGTCGTGCTGACGGAATTGTCCCATGAAGCTCTACTGGATTGTAGTTCGTGGGACATCATCGAGCTGAACGTGTGCTGAACTCGGAGGTGTTGTGCGTTCGATACTTGGATCGGTCGGATCGTGAAGACGTACGACTACATCAACCGCGTTGTGCTAACGCTTCCGCTTTCGGTCTACGAGGGTACATAGACAACACTCTCCCCTCTCGTTGCTATGCATCACCATGATCTTGCGCGTGCGTAGGAAATTTTTGAAATTACTACGTTCCCCAACAGTTTGTGCATTATGCTTAAGTTCAACCATGGAGTCTGCTAGATTGTACATGTGGAAAAATCCGGTGGGGGGCTAGAAGATGGTGCGAGGGGCCGAGTGGAGGGAGACTATGAAGGAATGCACAAGTGCGAGATCGATATTTAGAGAGAGAGGGCGAACACGTGCGCTGATGCGCGCAGTGGCGGAGCCATGAAAAATAAATGAGCTAGGGGGCCAAGCATTGCTAATCCTTTACGAGGAGGGTCAATTCATGAACTTAAACCATTTTTAGCAGGAATTGTCTAATGATCACATTCATATTAGCCTTGATATATAGTGATGTTAGGGGGAGGGGGGCAGGGCCCTTACTGCCCCCTGTCTTCGCCATTGTGCACGCGTCTGAGAGATGAAGCGAAAGGCATGGATTATGAAAGGGGGACGTTGGATACATAATTAATGTGGGTGTATTAGCTATATATGTTAATCCTATATAGAGAGGTATAGATTGATCGATGTGGACGTGGGAAAGAGGGTGAGACCTCATTGGATATATCGATTGATCGATTTGTGTGGAAAACTATGAAAGACCTAGCTATACACACACATACATAGAGGAACATCGATCGTTGTGCATGCACGCGTGAGAGATAAAGAATGCCCGATATGATGGAGAGGGGGATGTGTGTTGGTGTGTGCCTTCATGGGAGACCGGCCTGAAGAAAAAGATTGCATGCGTGCGATGGATAATGCCGATTGGTAGTGTGTGTGTCTGTGCATGCATGCACGAGAGAAGGTTAGTGGTACAATTATAAAGAGAAGACTATTGTGTGGGTGTAAAAGAATAGCTGAATAGGTGTCACAATCAATGTAAAGTTGAATTCAAATATTTGAATAAGAGATCCTAATGTTTGAAACCCATGCATGCATGAATATAACGGAGATCTGCACGGTGTGGTTTGGAAACGAGCATGTTGTAATGTATACACATTGAACAAGGTCAGACTGATTTGAATTTGAGATACCGATGGCAGACATCATTTGTCCACGTCGCATCCGTGCATGGACACACTATTCTAATTGGAGATGATGGGCGGATTTTGCATCACATATCTATATCTATACCCCTATATATATATATTATATTGTATATATTTTTTATATTGTGTGCGGGTAACTTTAACTTTGAAAGATGGTCGTTGGATGAGGCGAATTCGATGGTCCAAAGATGGCAATTTTGAGCACTACTGGCCGTTGGATATCATCTAGATTCCACCAGATTTCGCCACATGTATAATCTAGAAGACTCCATGGTTGAACTTAAGCATAATGCACAAACATCAAAACACAAGCACTTCTTATTTGTTCTAGAATCTTTCATATGAGAATTGCCCAAATATTTTTCTACATGATTTGCCATTATTTCTTTTTACTTTATGTCTTACGACGCACAATTCCATGAATCTTAAAATAGATTAGCTTTCTTATAAAAACTAGATGATTTTGAATGAAATGAACTATAAGAATTAAACGAACATCTACATCATGCATATATGAATCAAATCTTGCATGCTATAATGTGGTATTTATTCATAATTTGGTTGCCAAATCGCATGCGTGCAATGCACATGTACCTTACTCTAGTCTAAATGGTGTTTGTGTGTGCGTTGTGCGTGTTGTGGTGCAAATTGTCTTTTTTGGGTACACGTTAAGCTTGTTCTTCCGAAATTTTAAGCCGCGCCTTGTTATGGCGAAAATTCAAGCTAGCGTCTCTGTCTATCATGCTGGGAAACTCCCGCCTCTTCAACCCGCGCCTTGTTAGCCCGAAATATTTAAGATATATCTTTGTCTCGTTGTGCTCCGACAACTCCCTCCATCTCAACCCGCGCCTTGCTATTCCGAAATTACAACGCACGCGAAAACTCCCACCTCATGTGAAATCCTGACACGCGAAATGCCCGTGGTACGCTGAACCGAAAGAACTGCCTCAAATCGGTGGGGGTACTTTCGTAACTTACCCCACATTTTGGACAAGCGCATCCCTAAGCCATGGTTCCCCACTGCCATCCCATCCGCCCACCCATTCGTACACCGAGGCCATGAAAACCCGCGACGAAACCCCACACCCTGCTCCGTCTGCCACCCAGCCGGAGCCTCTTCCCCGACGACGTCGTCCACAGCAACACCTCGACGTCCCTCATCCACCATACCGGATGAGGATCCGTCGTCGATCTCATCGTCCCGCCGGTTCAGCCACACCGTCCTCCACCTCCAAGGAGTTGCCCCGATGTTCCTCTCATCTTTCGCGCCACCTCCATTCCCACACCGCTGTCTTCACCTGCACCACCGGAAGTGCATCATCATCACCGTTTCCTCGGATGAAGCTGCGGCCTAATCGGCGCCACTAAAGAGGTTGTACACTAATCGCCGCATTTTCTTATTGATTCGATCTCATGGTGCTGCCAGCGCTCGGTCCCAAGCCGACACGGTGCGGCTCCATCCACGGCGGCGTCGCCGGCCACTTCCTCCACGGTGTCACTTCCTCGGCGGCAACGTCCACATCAGTAGGACCTGCTGCTGCTTTAGCTCTCACTCGCGCTGCTGCTCTGCTCTTGCTCTCAGTCCCCTGCCTGGTCTGCTCTTGCTATTGCTCTTGCTCGCCCTGCTGCTCTCGCTCTTGCTCTTGCTTGCGATGCTGCTCCGATTTAGCTACACTTCACTCCGATGCCGTCGGGGTGAAGGAAGAACCAACCGCAACGGGGAGGGGGGCTCGCCGGAGAGGTACCCCACTATCTATCTTAGGGTTCAGGATGGGGGCGTTGGTCGCCGGCGGTGGCGGGGCGTTGGCGGGGCGGTGGTGTGGGGATCGCCGGAGAAAAAGCTCGGCACGGGGGGGCCTAGAGGGATGGCCGGGGCGGCGGTGGACCGGCGGTGGGGAGTGTTCTCGGGGCGGGCGGGGCGGCGCACCGCCGGCCGCGGGCGGCGGGGGGCTGCTGTTTGGCCGGCTCAGGGGGTGGCGGTTGAAGATGAACCATAGGCCCTTGATTTCGTATCCAACGGCTGCAAAATCTTCTGACCAGAGATGAAAAAGTCAGTCGACCGACGTGTAGCCTCACGTTGCTAGTGCGTTCAGTTTCGACAGCAAAATTCAGTTTCGACAGCAAAATTCAGTTTCGACAGTTAAGTTCAGTTTCGACAGTTAAGTTCAGTTTCGACTGTTAAGTTCAGTTTCGACGGTTAAATTCAGTTTCGACAGTTAAGTTCAGAGATGAGCGGCTGATGTATTTTACATCTAGCACTTTGTGTTTATGTATTTTACGTCATGTATTGGAGATGCTATTAGAATTCCACTCAGGTTGATGTTATTCGTTGTCTCTCTTGTCCTGCTTCAGCCTCGATGTCGTACGACTCACCAGAGCTGCTCCAATGACGAAACCCTCCATCACAGCGGAGCAGTACCTCGGGCTCCATCTCCAGACGCCTAAGATCTTCTTCCCCTCCTCCGACAGCCAAGTCAGCCGGAGCATCCTCACCGGCCAACCCAATCACGATGAGATCGACATGGCTTCGCCAAAGAGGTTGTACACTTGTTGCATCTCTTTTTTACTCTACATGTTATATATATTGTCCACTGAGCACTCGTAGTAACGGGAAATACGGTTATTTTATCCTACTATATGACAAGCAGTGAGGTACCAGGCAACTTAGCTATCCGTGACAGACTCTCTTGAACGCCATCATTATTTATCTCTGTGTGTTTGAGCTATGCATTTGTCAATGGGCCTGGGAGTTGAGCTAGTATGGCAGTGGCCTGGGTCCAAAGTAATAGAAGTAGCACAAAAACAATTTTTTAGTGTAGGATTTTCCTTGCTCAAGCCTGCCTACTAGAATCGCCAGTGCTTGAAAGGAAAAGTGAATGAAAAACATCGGAATTGGAAAGTTTCCTATGGTACTACTTTTCATGAATTTGGTGCAAAGGAATGGAGCAAAGGAAAACTGTAGGATTTGTTCCTTTAGTGTCTCCTTGAAAGAAAACCCGTAGGAATTCTAATTTCCACTTCTCATCCTTTTCATATTCCTATTCATCAAGCACAAGACTAAGAGATAGTAGCATAATAGCATTATAACCGTACATTTTCTTGTGGTTTGACTTAATATCACCATGCTTTTTGCATCCTATGATCTTCCAATTGTTGTGAATCAAACACCCAGATTGGCAGAAATCCTGTGTTTTTAAATTCTCTATTTTGCACATGCATTCCTATCCTATTCCTGTCTATTTCCTATCCCTGCATTGTTAGAATCCCCAAATTCAAACAAGCCCTTACTCAATTACTTCTGTTACAGATATGTGTCAAAGAAAACCTTGTGTGGTTTGTCCTGCTCCTGCGGCGCTGTGTTCCACCCCAACTCAGCTGCTCCAACGACGGAAGGGTTCACCACAGCATGGGTCCGCTCTCCAGACTGTCTTTCGTCGCCTCAGATCTTGTTCCCCGCTGCCGGCAGCCATGGCAACTGCATTACCATCATCAACTGAGCAGATGACCTTGAGGACTACATGGGTCCGCAAGAGAGGTCGCACTCTTACGTGTCTGCTTAAGTTATGCGTCGCTTAATATGATGACATGCTACATTATCATCGTGTTCACCTATTAGACTCCGAGTCAGGTCCAAACTAATGCTGAAACTTGAGTTTTTAAATGGTTGTGGGATACATATTGGGGCAGCAATCAGTACTATCTGTCTACTATCTGGTTAATCTCCGGTGTCTACTATGAGTTTCATGTTGCGTGCAAACAAACATTAAAGGAGCCATTATCTGTATATTTTTAACTAAATCTATTATCTGCTTGCTATCATTGGTTTTGGGTCTATCCACAGTTTGCTACCATCACTTTGGATTTGTGCATGCACTCCTTACATAATCTCACTATGTTTTATTCCTACGCATACCAGTTATTGTACACAATGGAACTGATCATGTAGAGCAAAAGAGACGAGCCTTGTGTGGCAATAAAATTTCATGCAGACGTCGTCCCATGGTGGGTGCAAAGGCAGCCCCCCTCCACCCATTTCGGATCGTAATCAAGAGGAAGATAACTGTTATGAGGGGGATTCAGAAGGAGAATACCACTCCTATTTACCCCGTGAGGTCTTTGCTCTAACTTGGCATGCTGATGTTGGTAATATCATGCATATGGTGCCTTGCATTGCTTACTGTATACATTAAAGATGTCATCTACTTAGTTTAGACATGCTTTGTGTCAATGCCATCTGTTTAGTTTCTTTATCGTATATGTGAATCATGCAATGCCATCTTGTCTAGCCAGGCATCATATATGTGAATTTTGCAATGCCGCCCTGGTTAGCCAGTCATCTTATATGTGAATTATATCATGCCATCATTTTTTATTACGTGTTAAATTTGTCAACAATTTTAGTACATTCAATTATTCTTCCTGTGCATCAGCCATTTGGCACCGTCGTGGAAAAATCTAGAGTGGAAACAAGGTCTTCAGAGCAGACAATGCTACCTGCTGAAGCAGATATCTTGCTAGTTACAGATAGCTCTTCAGAGGAGGATTCAGAGGCAGATGACTAGTCCTATTATCCCCCTGAGGTGTATGCTCAAACTTGGCAGGGTTATATTACTCATATAATGCATATCTTGTATTACAATGCTTAGTTTTTACATCATATACACAATATTGAATGCCATCTCCTTAGTTGACACATCATATATGTGATTGCCCTCTGCTCACTTCCTTAGTATATAAATCATATATTTGAATTATGTCATGCGATGATGTTTACATAGACAGAATGTATCTGAATTATGGCATGCCAACCCATTTTCTAAAGACATAATATAGTTATATCATCTCATCCTGTTTACATAGTCATCATATTTAAGTTATGTCATTCTATCCGTGAATTATATCATGCCATCATGTTTCCATCGACGGCATGTTTGTGATTTATGGCATGCCAACCACTTTAATAGACACATCATATAGTTATATCATGTCATCATGTTTACATAGTCATCATATTTTGAAGTATGTCATTTTATCATGTTTAGTTAGTCATCATACATGTGAAATTGTGTCATGCTATCCTGTTTAATTAGCCATCATATATGTGAAATTATGTCCTGCTATTCTGTTTGCTTAGACAACATAAATGTGAATTATTTCATGCCCTGTTTTCTTCCCTACTATCCATTGCACCTGTCTATCTTACAATGTCTGTACATTCAATTAATTTTCTTGTTTATCAGCCATTTCAATTGGAGGGAGTGATGGCAGTATCTGTGTGAGTAAAAACACGGTCTTCAGAAAAGATCGTGCTACCTATTGATGCAGATAGAACCACGGTTGTACTTGCCCAAGAACCAGCCCCACCACACATAACCCACACTCATGCAGATTGTACCCTACCCAGTTGGACAGAGAACCAGCTACACCCCTTCTAACCCCAACCCCAGCAGATAGACACCCAGTTCCTGTTGACACAACACCGTCTCCACCACAGAGCACCCAAACACGAGCAGTTAGTAAGGCAACTGCAGTGCCCAAATCACGAGGACCACCACTCCGAACCCGAAGTCAATGCTTAAAGCAGAAGAAGAATTGTTCTCAGGTCAGGTTCTGTAGCTATGGTTCATACTACTTTGCTCTTGCATCACTGTATTTACTGATACCAACTAATTTCAAATTTGAAGGATGCAATTGAAACTTCAATGGTGCAACAGGTATGTTTTAAACCTGTTTCTTCAACGTGTTTGGTTGTTTGCTGTTGTAACTTGCTCTATGTTGATTTCAGTTTCAATTGAATAAACAGTTATGTTCTCATGCCATGCACATTACAAGTGTTGTTATTGCTGTGTAGTTTCCCACACTTATATTCTGTCTATGCTGCTTTGTCTTAAATAGATATGATTCGAACTGTATCTATCTTGATTTGGCAACATAAACTAGAATTGATATAGACCATACAGTGACCATACTACATAGATATATGTTTGTTTCATGTTGTTATCCTGTCCACCTTACTACTGAACTGGTTTACCAAAATGAGTTTCATATACTACATTGTACACCTGAGATGTGTTTGTTTGTTTCTCTTTTAGAACGCGGATAAAATATTGGAGAAGAGTACCCTGTTATGCCATGGTAAAGGAAGTAATGCAGATAAGGTTCAAGATAGTGAGACATCCTTGTTGGTCTCCAAGAAAGCTGATAAAAACTATATTGAAGACACTGAGACAACCCCAAAGTCATGTCTTGATGTAGTTTTCGAGTTACTGGCTACCACTGGTGGCACCAGCTCTTCGAACTCATTGCCTGAATCAGTTCGGCTTCTTGAGTCTCAACTTCAAGTTGAAAGACATCGATCAGATGTTATGCGACAGGAAGCCGAAGGACTGAGGAAGTCCCTGCAGAATTCAGATGCATACTTTCTGGTGCAACATCAAGCGTTGGAGGACTTAAGCGCCAAACAAGAGAAACTTAATAAGCTTGCTAAGCATCTTGCCAGCATTATGGGTACCCAGGATATTGTTTCTTGAGCTCTTCTGAAGTGGTTTCAGTTCTGGACTTGTTTTGCTGCGGCGTTTATATGCTGCTGTGTTCCCTATATTTGCACTGGTGGCGAACTTTGATGCCCAGTGGATGTAATATGTGTAATAGCCGTGATAGCCTAGTGTAAGTTGCTTGCTTATTTATTTCCTTGTTGTCTTGTTTATTTGTTTGCTTGTAGTCAGTGCAGTTCTTTTTCTATGGTTTCCTAGTGGTTGCAATAACCTATTTTTTAAAACTAGGCCACAATAACCATGGGCTAATATTTACTTTAGTAACATTGGGCCTCCTACGGGCCGTAGAAACGGTGGGCCTTCTATGGGCCATAGAAACAGTGGGCCTTCTACGGTCCGTAGAAACAATGGGCCTTCTACGGGCCGTAGAAACAATGGGCCTTCTACGGGCCGTATCATCAATGGGCCTTCTACGGGCCGTATCATCAATGGGCCTTATACGGACCGTATGATCGATTGGCCAAACATGGGCCAAACAGACCGCATTCTGGCCGTAAACGGGCTAGAGTTGGAATCGTCCTTTCATGGGCCAACCATAACGGGCCATCGTTAATAGGCCGTATTTGATGACGCTATGAAAACGGCCCAACGTATTAACGGACCACAAACGGGCCGACTGTAACCACGGGCTGAATTTGGCCCACAAGCAGAAAATGACAGTAACGGGCCGTAAGTAAATGAATGCTGGAAATGAGCCCAAGAATAAATGGGCTCTGAGAAGGCCGAAAGATAACATGGGCTGGAGACGGCCCAACGGAATAACGGGCCGTTAATGGGTGTAAAGTGATACAGTGTTCATTACGGGCCAGTTTCACCACGGGTCGTTAATGGGTGTAAAGTGATACACTGTTCATTACGGGCCAGTTTCAGCACGGGCTGCTAATGGCCCAAGAGTTACAAAGGGCCTCATATGGGCCGAAAGACGTCATGGGCTATACATGGGCCAGAAGTGAAAACAGACTGGAATCTTTTGGACGGCCCAGATGACGCTATTGGGCCTAATTCGGATAGGGCATGACGGGCCTTGGGTTAGCGGGCTGTAAATGGGCTATATGCGAACAAGTCGTTAACATGCTTTCCATGGGCCGGCCCGCCAGCTTTTGACCAAGTCAAATGGGCCGGCCTTTTCACAGGAATGGGCCACTGTTGGGCCGTGCCACGTGTCGACGTATCATAGGCACCTTCTGTCCAGTGAGTGGATGACATCTATCCCAACGATGAGCCGACACGTGTTTCCTCTAGCCAATGATGATTTTACACGTGGAAAATCCCCATTGGTCAGGGCTGTTAATGGGTTATCGGATCCAAAACCCGACCCGATAGCTTAACGGCGTTCCGTTACGATGGATGCCACGTGTCGGTCACCCTTGACGAAAGCACTTCTGCGACGCGCGATTTATTGTCATGGAAGTGGACACTTCCGTGATGATAATTTTGGTAATGTCATGGAACACTTATACGACAGCACAGGTATGACTATCTTGATTGTGTCATAAATTTGTCATGGATGTACATGCATGACAAAAAAAGCGACCTACTATGACAAACACGTATCATCACGGAAGTGTATTTTTTTGTAGTGTCAATCTCTGCCGCCGCCACAGCGCTCATCGTCATCCTCAAGCTCGGCCATTGCATCACCCTGAGCTCTCCAGAGAAACGGCGATGACCCTCTGCAACAGATCCACATCCATAAGTTCTTGCCTTCTCACACCTTTAGATCTGCATTAGGGTTTGCGAGTTCATCGGTGTTCTTCATTGTTCATCACGGATCTTCTTGTAGTTCTTTCTCCGCATCCTCTTCTGATCAAAAAGGAACACCTAACTCGTGCGGTAGTTGTTTTGTGTCCATTTTTTATACCAGTAGATCCCTTTTTCCTGTACCGATGCCTCATTATAACTCACGAACTCATTTGTACGTAGTTTTTTAGGTCCATAATATTTTCTTTTCAGAACGGCCATTTGATCCAAAATAATAATAACAGCTTGGTAAACTTGTTTGTGCCAACACTTAACCATTTTCTGTTTTTAGCATCCTTTGAATATCTTTAGTCATGGCGGCTTATGACTCCGGCTCACTTTTCCCTTTATATGACATTAGCCCTTACTTAAGCCACCATTACTCATTTGCACCATCATTATTTAACTTTACCATTGAATTGAACCGGCACGTTACTTTCTTTTTAGTTTGTCCTTTGATCATCATGCCGTCAAAAGCATCGACTGTTTGCAACTGGGTCCCATCCACAGTCACCGAAGATACCTTGAAGGAATTCTTCACCATATGATTTTTGCCAAGGAAAAATGTTATGTCTTATCGTGCACCTAACCCGGACGAGGAACGGCCTAATCCCAAAGACGGTGAAGTTATTGTCTTCTCTGACCACATGAATCGGGGTTTTTCACCACCCGGCTCGAAGTTTTTCAGAGACGTTCTTCATTTTTTCAAACTCCACCCTCAAGATCTTGGACCCAATTCCATATCCAACATCTGCAATTTCCAAGTTCTCTGTGAGGTGTATCTTCAAGAAGAGTCGACTGTGGAACTCTTCAGAGAGTACTTTTATCTGAACCGCCAGAATGAGTGTACCAATGGCCCTAGTTTGGAACTTGGCGGAATCTCAATTCAGCACCGACACGGCGCCGTCTTTCCCTTAATAGTCTTACCGAGTCATCCCAAAGATTGGAATCAGACCTGGTTCTATTGTCGAGATACGTCTCCAGCCAATGAAAAACCACTGCCAGGTTATCGCGCGGAGCGTCTGGATTCCAAGTTTGTGCTCCTTGATAAGCTTACTGATGTTGAATGCAAGAAGCTTATTCCATCTATTAAAAATATCAATGCCTTACTGGGGAATGGATTAACCGGAGTTGATTTGATCCGTTGCTAGATCTCGTGGCGGGTAATTCCTCTAAGCCGTCGATCCAAATTGATGTATGAATATGGCGGAGGCCCAAATGACTCTCTGTGTTACAACTCTATACAATTAACTGAAGAAGACATTGTTTCAATGTCAACCATCCTTGTGAACGGCAAGTATGAGGACTATAGTAAGGTTGGGTTAAACCCCTTCTGTAACTTAACCCGGCACTAGAGGTAAGAAACCCCTGACCTCTTTCTCTTTTTGTGTTTTCCTCAGTAGTTTTAAATACTTGCATGACCTTTTATCCTGTTTATTTTTTTACAGGCCAAATCCGACTTCTGGAAAGCCAAGTATGACCATGAAGCTGCCA
Organism: Triticum aestivum; assembly: GCF_018294505.1. Lineage (NCBI taxonomy): Eukaryota > Viridiplantae > Streptophyta > Magnoliopsida > Poales > Poaceae > Triticum > Triticum aestivum. Next base: position 414,230,210 of record NC_057809.1, read on the forward strand.
AGAAGGCTAGAGCCGCCGCCATAGCCACCAGGAAGACGACCCGGAGGTCCAAGAAGAAAAGGAGCACTGCTTCAGACCTGCTAAAGCTTGATGATGATACTGAGTCGGAGGTAGCCCTTGACTCCCTTGGCCAGTTTTTTAATAACCTTATTGACACTGACTATTGCCAGGACGACACGGGGGCCAGCCAGGTCGTAGAAGAAGAGGTAACTATTTCCTCTGACTCAGCCCATTTGCCAAGACAGAAACTTCGACTGGTAACCCGGAAAGTAAGGTTTTCGCACCCTTTGGCTTATTTGGACCCTCATTTTCTTTTGAAAAAGCAGCAACATGAGAGCCGCCGTCAGGCCCAGAATAATGACGACGATGAACCACCTTCCGTTTTACAACAAACTCCTCTGAAGCGCCAGAATGAGGTTTATTTCATCTTCATCTGTTGCTTTCATTAATGAATCTATTCCCTTGCCTCACTGACTTTATTTTACCTTTTACAGGAGGTTTCTCGCTCTTTTGGCGACTCATCTCAGACTCAATTTCTGGCCTTCAAGACTGCCCCTGGGTAAGGAAAAAATCATCTTTCCTCTGTGTCTTTAAAACTGCATCATTGTACTAATTGTCTCACCAAATCTTTCCTAGTGGTCAAGCCAAGTCCAAGAAGGCCAAGGTGATTAAACCGGCAGAAGACCTGTCAGTTCTTGCACCTGAACCGGCCATGCCAACTTCTCCCCCTCGAACTGAAGCACCAGAAAACCTAGTTGTTGATACTCAATTAGACCCTCCTGAGCCGTCAGCTGATGATATCGTTGTTAATCCCTCTACCACCGGACCATCCGGTTCAGCTAATCCGCCAACGTCTTCTGATCATGATGTTCTGATCACTGGCAGCAGATTTGTTGTGCCGGGTAATCCGACTGTGCTAGCCAGGTATTCTGCCAAACAGGAGGCCTTAGAAAGGCAGAAAGTACAGTTTGACATCTCTCACTACACTCATCTGAATGCCAATGACATATTGTCAGGCTATCTCACTCATGTGCATTCCAGCCGTGATTCGGAAATTGAGATGGTCAAGCAACTGCAGCTAAAATATGAGGTATGTTTTCCGGCTTACTTATACTCTGCCAGCCCCCAAGTCTTCAGATGATGACCCTGAATGATCTGTAGACTTTATGATATAGGTTGATACTTTGTCGCTAAGACTTTCGAAAGTTCAATAGAGTAGCGTAAACTTCACCTGTAGTCCCCAAGGGCCGGCTCAATTTATCATAAATGAACTGGTACTTAACTTCATAACTGTCTTTTACTAGCCCCAATAAGTATTGCAATCCTGCTCAATCTTGATAAACTTTCTAAATATCATGCATTAGCCCCCAAGTGCCAAATATTGTTACTTTGTAAAGCACTTGGGACTTGAAACATACAAGAGTCATAAAGAATTGCTTTGGTAGACATTAGCCCCCAAGTGTCAAGTGGTATTGCGGTGCATAGTACTTGAGACTTGAACCCTAATAACTTTTAGTTTAAGCCTTGACACACCTGTATATGTTTTGTAGAACGCCTTATCTGAATTGGGCTCCCAATTAACTGATGCAAAGACCCGGCTGGCGGATCAAGAGGCAGAAATCAAGTCTGCTGACTCTAAACTCCAATTGAGTCTCTCTGAGACAGAAAAATGGAAAACTAGCTTGACTGCAAAGAAGAAATCTTGGGCCGAATAAAAGACGTTGCTGATACAACATGCTGAAACAACTGAGGCAGCTCTTGAGGAGGTTACTACAGAGCTCACCGGCTTACAGAACCGGGTGTCTCAAATGGTCTCCGCCATCTTTGGTAAGTCATCTATATTAATCACTTATACCTTCTTTTGACCAGGAATATAAACCACCTGCTGAACCTTTGTTGAAAATAACTCGTAGGTCCACGAAGCCAAAATCTGAGCCAAGATAGTGTGACCAAACTAAAGGCGGTTTATACCTTAGTGGAACAATTGTATACTAGCGCTCAACGAGCACTTGCTGCTATCTCCCCTGCCAACCAAGGACCCAACCGGCTGAGTGACATTTTGAAGAAATTATCGATCTTACCCGTCAGGTTTCAAGAGGTCAAACGATCATGTGCCAGAGCCTGGGCCTTGACTGCCCTGAGCCACTCCAAAGCCTGGGTGCCAGATCTAGACCTGGCGGATGTAGCTAAGGGGTACCCTACCGTGAAGGAAGAAGGGACTCTATTTGAGAAGGATGACTTCATTGCCTGCGTGGGGGGAGTTCGACCTCAAGCTACCGTTCTTGGAGATGAGACCAACATTGATAAATATCAACCGGGTTTGATTTGGAGAATAAGAAGATGGCGACTCCCTCTTATAAAGTGAAGGATCTTATCCCGCCGGTTCGCCAACATACATTTGCCCCAGAGATTGACCCGGCCGGCTTAATTGATGATGAGGCTGAGTTCATTGCTTTGAACGGCTTTGACTGGTCTAATTCCGGCTTTCAACCAGTGGAGGGAGATGAACCGGACAGGGGGGAGTCATAACCATCTGGACAATCCTGCTTTTAGCTTAGGACCTGTTTTAAGAGAGAGAAACAATAACCTTTTGGGCTCTTTAATGCCTTGTAATAGGTTAGTTTAAAAACTACATATTTTGCCTATGCCATCGTGCATAAGATGCCGCATATGACTCTTTGCTCCTGATGTCAATATATATACACGTCACATCTATGATTATATATGCAATCTTTTAACTTTGCTCCTACAAAAAATGAAAGAGCTAGCCTGGCGGTTTAACACCGGACGGGTCAAAAACACCCGGTATATGTCTTTATTTGAAAAGATAAATAAGGCTGAAAAAACCTGTTCGTGAACAACACTGTCATACCTGTGTTTCTGGACTGCCGGTTTTCATGATCCGAATGATGAGGTTGATGACCCAATATTTTTGAGAAGTCAATGCTTCCATACACCTGATGACCATCGGGCCTTTGGCGGCTTATTGTAAAATAATCAAGCCAGCTTAAATAAAAACCATACTGATAATTTAAATTTGAGACAATAAAAAAACTAGTAAGACAAAATAGTAGATTTCCAACAACACAAATTTGGGGGTTTCTGATTCGAATACGATCAATAAACCGGACCAAAGGGGTTAAGCTAAGATTCGAATACGATCATATAGCCCCCAGTGGCTTTGGCGTTGCGCCGATCAAGAGGGTACTGACAGCTATGTTCTCTTTGGTTCGAATACGACCTATGTTTGAATAGGAAGCCCCCAAATGACCTTGAGAGGTTTTTAATGACCCTGATTCGAATACGATCCAAGTCGGACCCAGAAGGGGTTAAGCTATGATTCAGATACGATCAAGAAGCCCCCTAGTGAGTTTGGCTTTGAGCCGATCAAGAGGGTTACGACAGCTATGTTCTCTTTGGTTCGAATACAACCTATGTTTGAACAGGAAGCCCCCAAGTGACCATGAGGTTTACAGCTAGATTCGAATATGATCATAAGCCGGACCAAAAAGGTTAAACTAGATTCAGATATGATCAGCTCCTTAATAGTCATGTAAATAGTGAAAATAGTAGAGATATATGATCTTTGAAGAGGAAAAAGGTAGAGGTCCTGCTTTATTACTTATCATAATATATACAACGTCAAAGTATGTATATGACGAGAGCCGGTAGCTCAGGTGTAGTATGGCCGAAGTTGAGCAATGTTCCATGGTCGGCGGGTCTCCTCCTCTGACTTACGTGAGTCTTTGTGCTCTCGAACGTCAATGAGGTAATATGACCCGTTGTTTAAATTCTTGCTGACCACAAAGGGTCCTTCCCAAGGCGGGGATAGTTTGTGTGCATCCGACAGATCCTGGATGAGCCGGAGCACTAGGTCACCTTCTTGAAAGGTCCTGGACTTAACCCGGTGGCTGTGATAAAGGCGCAGGTCCTGTTGATAAATTGCTGATCGAGCCGCCGCCAAGTCTCTCTCCTCATCTAACAAGTCAAGTGCATCCTGTCGGGCTTGTTCATTATTAGCTTCAACGTAAGCCGCTACGTGAGGCGAGTCATGACGGATGTCACTAGGTAGCACCGCTTCCGCTCCATAAACCATGAAGAAAGGTGTATAACCTGTAGACCTGTTAGGGGTGGTGTTGATACTCCACAACACCAAGCGTAATTCCTCGACCCAACAACCCGGCGTCCGTTGTAAGGGAACCATAAGCCGGGGCTTGAGACCTTTTAAGATTTCCTGATTTGCTCTCTTAGCCTGACCATTAGATTGAGGGTGAGCTACGGAAGAAAGATCAAGCCGGATATGCTCACGTTGACAAAACTTCTCCATAGCACCTTGGGACAAATTGGTGCCATTGTCAGTGATAATGCTGTGTGGAAAACCAAAGCGAAAAATCACCTTTTTCATGAACTGAACCGTCGTGGCTGCATCACACTTACTCACTGGCTCTGCCTCAACCCATTTTGTGAATTTGTCAACTGCCACTAAAAGATGTGTCTTTTTATCCTTAGACCTTTTGAAAGGTCCAACGATGTCAAGCCCCCAAACTGAAAATGACCAAGTGATTGGAATCATCCGCAACTCTTGAGCCGGTACATGCGCTCGTCGTGCAAATTTTTGACATCCATCACACCTACTGACCAGATCCTCTGTATCAGCGTGAACCGTTAACCAGTAAAAACCACGACGAAAAGCTTTGGCCACAAGAGATTTTGACCTGGCGTGATGACCACAATCCCCTTCATGGATCTCACGAAGTATTTCTTGACCTTCTTCAGGATAAATACAACGCTGAAACGCTCCAGTGACGCTGCGGTGATACAACTCCCCGTCAGAAATCGTCATTGACTTGGACCGCCGGGTTATCTGTCGGGCCAGGGTTTCGTCCTCCGGTAACTCGCCCCGGGTCATGTAAGCCAGGAGCGGTACTGTCCAATCTGGAATAACATGAGTAGCCGCCACTAACTGTGCCTCTGGGTCAGGAATGGCCAAATCTTGCTCTATAGGCAACTTAACAGACGGGTTATGTAAAACATCCAAAAAGGTGTTAGGTGGTACCGGCTTATGCTGAGATCCCAACCGGCTTAAGGCATCGGCTGCTTCATTCTTTCTGCGGTCAATGTGTTACACTTGATAACCCTTGAAATGCCCTGCAACAGTGTCGACCTCGCGGCGATAAGCCGCCATGAGAGGATCCTTGGAATCCCACTTGTGTGACACCTATTGAGCCATCAAATATGAATCGCCAAGGCACCGGACCCGGCTCAGACTTATCTCTTTAGCCATTCGAAGACCATGGAGCAAGGCTTCATATTCTGTTGCATTATTAGTACAAGGAAACATCAATCGCAACACATAACAAAACTTGTCCCCTCGAGGAGAAGTTAAAATAACTCCAGCCCCGAGCCTTCCAACTGTCTGGACCCATCAAAATGAATCATCCAATATGTGTTGTCTGGTTTCTCCTCTGGCATCTACAACTCTGTCCAGTCATTAATGAAGTTAACCAGCGCTTGAGACTTGATCGCAGTACGTGGCATATACTTCAAACCATGAGACCCAAGTTCAATAGCCCACTTGGCGACTCGTCATGTGGCTTCTCTATTTTGAATGATGTCTCCTAGAGGAGCAGAGCTAACCACAGTGATTGGGTGACCCTGAAAGTAATGCTTGAGCTTTCGGCTTGCCATGAACACCCCGTAAACGAGCTTTTGCCAATGTGGATATCTTTGTTTAGATTCAATGAGCACCTCACTGACGTAGTAAACCGGCCGTTGGACCGAATGTTCGTTGCCAGGCTCCTTGCGCTCCACAATAATGGCCACACTGACAACACGTGAGTTAGCAGCTACATATAACAACAATGGCTCTTTCTCAACTGGAGCAGCAAGAACCGGCGGCTCAGCGAGCTGTTCCTTCAGATCCTCAAAAGCAGAGTTAGCAGCATCACTCCAGACAAAGTCATCCGCCTTTTTCATCATTCGATACAAAGGCATCGCCTTATCCCCCAACTGGCTTATGAACCGGCTTAAGGCAGCGACGCGACCCGCCAAACACTGAACGTCATTGATGCACACCGGTTTGGCCAGAGATGTAATTGCCTTAATTTTCTCCGGATTAGCCTCAATACCTCTATTAGACACCAAAAAACCCAAAAGTTTGCCAGCTGGGACTCCAAAAACACATTTGGCCGGGTTAAGCATCATCTTATAGACCCGGAGGTTATCAAAGGTCTCCTTCAGATCAGTTACCAAGGTCACCTTCTCTCTGGATTTCACCACTATGTCATCCACATAAGCATGAACGTTATGCCCAATCTGACTATGAAGACAATTCTGTACACATCGTTGATAAGTCGCCTGGGCACTTTTCAGCCCAAAAGGCATAGACACATAGCAGAAGGCTCCAAACGGAGTGATGAAAGCTGTCTTCTCCTGGTCCTTAACTGCCATATTGATCTGATGATAACCTGAATATGCGTCCAAAAAACTCAAACGCTCGCAACCCGCCGTAGCATCAATGATCTGATCAATACGAGGGGGAGCAAAAGGATCGACTGGACAAGCCTTGTTCAAATTGGTGTAATCCACACACATACGCCAGGTGCCATTCTTCTTGAGTACAAGCACCGGGTTAGCCAACCACTCTGGGTGAAAAACTTCAACAATGAACCCAGCCGCCAAGAGTCGGGCCACCTCTTCTCTAATGGCCTTACGCCTTTCCTCGTTAAACCGTCGAAGAAACTGCCTGATCGGCTTAAACTTCGGATCAGTATTAAGAGTGTGCTCAGCGAGTTCTCTCGGGACACCCGACATGTCAGAAGGTTTCCATGCAAAGATGTCCCAATTCTCACGGATGAACTCGATGAGCGCGCTTTCCTATTTTGGATCCAAGTTGGCACTGATGATGAACTGTTTGGATGAGTCACCAGGCACAAAATCAACCATCTTGGTGTCATCAGCTGACTTGAATTTCAACACCGGTTCATGCTCCGTAGTTGGTTTCTTCAAAGACGTCATGTCTGTCGGGTCAACATTATCTTTATAAAACTTTAACTCCTCTGTCACACAAACAAACTCAGCATAAGCGGCATCACCTTCTTCACATTCCAGGGCTATTTTCCGGCTTCCATGTACTATGATGGTGCCTTTATAACCCGACATCTTGAGCTGCAGATACACATAACACGGCCGAGCCATGAACTTGGCATAAGCCGGCCGTCCAAACAGAGCATGATATGGGCTTTTGATCTTAACCACCTCAAAAGTTAACTTCTTAGCCCTGGAATCATATTCATCCCGAAAGGCTACTTCCAGTTCAATCTTACCAATTGGGTATGCCAACTTACCGGGCACAACACCATGAAAAACAATGTTGGATTGTTTAAGACTCTTATCAGTCAACCCCATCCGACAAAACGTCTCATAATAGAGGATGTTGATGCTACTGCCTCCATCCATGAGTACCTTAGTGAACTTATATCCACCAACCTGAGGTGCCACCACCAAGGCCAAGTGACCCAGATTATCAACCCAGGGAGGATGATCTTCCCTACTCCACACAATAGGCTGTTCTGACTAACTCAGGTAACATGGAATCGCTGGCTCAAAAGCATTGATAGCCCTCTTATGAAGCTTCTGGTCCCTTTTGCATAAACTAGTGGTAAATACATGGTACTACCCACTATTCAACTGTTTCGGATTACTCTGATACCCGGGCTGTTGCTGTTGTTGCTGCTGATTACTTTGGCCGGGTTGTTGATTATAGCTACCCTGGTTACTCGGATGGCCCTGACCATGAAAACCGCCCATGCCTGAACCGGCGCCCGGGCCATGAAAACCTCCTCCGCCTGAACCGCCGCCAGGTCCGTGGCTACCATCAAACATATTGGAATTTTTAAATGCCTTCATGATCGTACAATCCTTCCACAGAAGGGTAGCTGGCTTCTCCCGGGTGTCGTGTCTTGGACAAGGTTCATTTAGTAGTTGTTCGAGGGTGGGACCTGACCCGCTTGACCGAGGAGGTGGCCTACCCTTGCGCCGTTGGTTGTTGCCCTGTGTATTGGTGTTAGACACAAACTCGTCTGTCTTATGTTTATTACCTCCTTGATTCGCCAGGTTATGCTGGTGACCCTTGCCGTTGTCGTTCTTCTTTCCCTTCCCTGTTTTTTCTTCATCAGACACGGGATCCTTGGTACTGTCAGAATCAACATATTTGACCAGGGCCGCCATCAACTGGCCCATGTCATTACAGTCACGCTTGAGCCGCCCCAGCTTCTGTTTCAGAGGTTCAAAATGGCAATTTTTCTCCAACATTAAGACCGCAGAGCCGGCATTCATCTTATCAGATGAATGTATTATCTCCTTGACCCAGCGCACCAAATGGGTCGTGGACTCACCTTCCTCTTGCTTACAATTAGTCAGGTACACGATTGACATAGGTTGTTTACATGTGTCCTTGAAGTTCTGAACGAACCGGGTCTTTAACTCCGCCCATGAGCCGATGAAATTGGGTGGCAACCCTTTCAACCAAGTGTGAGTTGTTCCATCCAACATCATAGTGAAATACTTAGCCATTGGTGCATTGCTGACCTCCAACAGCTCCATCGCCATCTCATAACTTTCAATCCATGCCCCAGGCTATAAGTCGGCCGTGTAATTAGGCACCTTACGAGGCCTCTTAAAGTCTTTTGGCAAGCGCTCATTACGTATAGCCGGCACCAAGCAAGGGACACCTCCTGTTCTTGTGGCTACTCCTGCCTCAATAGAGGTTGCCGGATAAACCGGAAAAGCCTGATGAGCCGCCTGCTCAACTGCCAGTTGAGTCACCCGCTCAGCCTCTTGACGGATTCTCTCCTGATCCGCCAAGTTAAGGGCTCCACCCTGCGCTGGCTCATGCCTATGCGGTTGGTTACAGCGTTGAACGTTGCTCGACATAGCGGCTGAGTCCATATGCCTGCTATAGCTCGGGCTCCGGCTCGGGCGAGGGGTTGAATGGATTATGTCTCGACTGTAAGAGTACGCATCCTGCTGCGCCAGAGCCGTCTGAAGAAGTTCTCTTACCCTTCGTGGTTCAATTGCTGTTGGAGAATCGCCTTCCATCGGGAGAGCCGCCAAACGAGCCGATGCAGCAATGAGATTCTCCAAAGGGTTAGAAAAGTGACCCGGTGGTATTGGTGTGTAATGAGGTGGAGAGGTATTCATACGAGGTGGTTCCATGGCCCGCGGTTGAACCGGCGCCCCAGCCCCGGGTGTCGTGATCCGGTTTGCCTCCGGCGGGTTACTTGGACCAGCCCCGGGTGTGTGGAAAATGTTCCTAGGATCGTACGTCAGAGGCAGACGTGACTGAGTTTTCTGGTGCCTTCTCCTCATGACCTCGTTTGACGCGTTTAGATCCATCGCGAGCCGAAAAGTCTCCGCTTGAAGCTGTTGAGCACGAGCATCCAAAGCCGCCCGCTCTGCAGCCATCCTGCCCTCTTCTGCTGCTAAATTTTCCTTGGCCCGTGCCATCTCTTCGTGTAGCCGTGCCACCTTCGCGTCATGCTGAGCCTTATCCGCCGGCTCCACCACAACAGTCAACAGAGCCGTCAACTTATCCATGAGGTCCATTAGCATCTGAGCTGGGGGGCGCGCGGGGTCTCCTGACCCGGCCGCTGCCGACCTAGTGGTTATTGCTGCTGCAGCCGTGGAGTTCTGCCCGGGTTGAGTGTCAGCCATGAAGACTCCGGCTCGATTTGGCGGCTCAGAGAGGTCCGGAATACTGCTGCCATCGGAACAGCCCCAAGCACGCCATCTTGTAGCTGATACAAAGAATCCGTCTCGCCTGAGGACGACTCGCCGTCGGAACAGATGGTCGTCTCACTGCCATCCACTGATCCTTCACAGAACTCACCTCCATGGATGCAACCCACAAAGGCATGCTTTACGGCAGGTTGGGCCCGGGCAGATCTCGCACGCTGAGCCGTCTCGATGAGGTTGGTGCAGACGTCCGGCTTAGGGCCCAACTCGCCGATCTGGCCGATGAAGACATGGATTCCGCCAAAGGGGACGCGGTACCCGTACTCAATTGAGCTGGCCTCGGGGCCCCAGCCTTCGTTGTCGATGTAGAGCTTGCCGTGATGACTCTTGGTCATCTAGCCCACAGCGTATCCCTTGAGCCCTTCGAAGTTGCCCTTCAAGAACTTAATCCACCGTGCGCTGGCCCCACAGTGGGCGCCAATTGTCGTGGAATTGTCACGGCAGATGTCCTAGCAAAAGGACTTAGTCGTAGGGCCATCGCAACTAGGAAGCTTAAAGGGGTTAATTGGGACAAAGGACACGAGAGGTTTTATACTTGTTCGGCCCCTTACGATGAAGGTAAAAGCCTACGTCTAGTTGTGTTGGAATTGCTGGGATTTCGATGACCAGGGAGCGAATCCGCTTTGCCTGGCTTCGAGTTGTTGTTTCCTGTCCTAAGACGCCGCCGGGTCATCCCCTTATATACACGGGTTGACACCTGGCGGCCTACAGAGTCCCGGCCGGCTCATAAAACGTGTCCGGCTCGGTGACTTCTTTATATGCCTTTCTTTACAAGTCTTTCTTTACATACGGCGGTTTACAATATTGGGCCTTAAGCCGCCTCTGGGCTTAGGCCTTCTACAAGTCTTTAATAAACCATCACCTTGAATATTACTGGGCTTCTTTTGTAACCCGCCATTGGGGTTGACCCGGCCCCTCCTGGGCGGGTCATACCTAGTAGCTATATCCCCAACAACCTCCGTGTGCGGAACGACATACGCCACCTTTTCCCGCCTTGATTTTTTTATAGAGGCAACATAGACCAATAGGAGTTTCGTGGTTAACTTTGGAATTATTCTGGGTTCATTTGGCCTTTTTTATACATTAATTAAGTTTCCAGACATTTAATGCGCATAATTCAAATTTGAACTACAAGCACATGCTTTAGTGCAGAAAATTTTGCACGAATCTTGATGTAAGATCTGACGGACATATATAACATCGACTGCGACTTATAGCAAGACTGATATGAAAATATAAGGACGATGACAGTGGATAACAATTGTCTTACATATTTAGGAAGATAATTAAAAATGCCACATGCGGCAACGCCCGAAATACACAAGGGCAAAAGAAGAAGGAAGACACAAACAACGATCTGGCTCGTTGATCTCTACTTTCTTGATGCGTTGCGGAAGGCCACGGAGACTAGTTCTCACGGTGAGCGGCGATGATCTCTTTCATGTCCTCAATACGCTGCTTGGCAGCATCTATGGATTCCTCCATCGGCCTTTCACGCTCGATGCGGAGCATGACATTCTCGTCCATAAGTTTCCTGATGATGATGCATGTCCTCTTCAACAAGGCAGTGGTCTCCTCATGCTCCTTCATCCTTTCGGCGATCTTTGCCCTCAGCAGGTCACGCTCAGTGCGTAGCTTCACCTTGTCCTCTCCTAGTCCCCGGATGACGGTGGTAGCATTTTCAAATGATGCATTCATCTCGTCATGCAGCTTCATCCAGCCGGAGATCCGATCCATCAGGTCATCGAGCATAGCACGCATGCGCCTGCGAGAGTCCTCGCCTGCCCGCGAGACAATTTCCTAGGCCGTCGCGGCGCGGGAGGACCCTTTTACTGCATTCGCGGCGCGGTGGGACATCTCTGCTACTTCCATGGCGTGGCCGAACCAGCCTGCTGCATCAACGGTGCGGCGGGACCTCTATGCTGCTTCGGTGGTGCGACGGGACCTCTGTGCTGCTACGGTGGTGCGGCGGGACATGCCAGTTGCTTTCATGGCGAGGCGGGACATCTCTCATGCTTCTGCTTCCATGCTCGCCTCTCCCTAGTAGTAATCTCTCGACCCAGAACTCATGTGGGCCATGACAGACGCAAGGGAATGACGATGAAAGACTTGTTTGTTTTTGTGGATGAGGAGTTGAGGAGGAATGTGCAGTCATCTTGGAGTAGGAAGTATTTATAACCGAGTACTAATACACTCCTAAGTGAGAAACCGTTTAGGTTTTGATCGGTGTGAACATGTTCGCAATTAAATATAGTGTGGTAGTGATTTGGAATGTGACGGGACGCAAGCTCAAAATTTATTGACAGTTCTAGTTTCGAAGTGCGGCACTATTTCCAGATGGCGTAACATGGGCACACGTTCTCGCCCGCGTATGTGGCATTTGTCAGCACGCGTCTTGTTCCATTAACTGTGTGCGCTCATTATTACCATCGCACATGCTTCTTTTAATTAGAATGTGTGCCCTCTAGTGCACACACCTTGATCTGTCTAACTGTTTTTGTTTGTTGTGGCTAATCTGTGTGAAGTGTATGCCGGCAATCGCAGACATCTTGATTTGTCTGACCATTTCTGTTGTGTTGTTGTTGTCTAATCAGGAATAGTTCATTCGAGTGAAGTGTATGTCGTCAATCGCACACACACCTTGATCTACCCAACCATTTCTGTTGTCTTGCCTAATCACAAATAGTTCATCCGGGTGAACGGTATGTTGTATATTGCACACACCTTCATCTGGTTGTCCGTTTCTATTGTTAAGCTCATCACAAACAATTCATTCGAGTGAACTATATGCCACGCATCACACACGCACCTATAATCTGAAACGTGTTTGTTGTCTCCGCCATCGCAAACATTTTGTATATTTTTTGACTGTTTTATTACGTCACCATTTGTGATTAATGCATCGCACATAGTTTCATCCAAGGGTCTCTGATTGTAGTGTCGTGTTAGCAGCATCGTGCAGTAGTGAACTAGGAACACTATTATCATACTTGTGCATTGGGCATAGTTAATATTTGAGTGTGTTTCATGAATGGATCAATGATCGAGCATAATGGGCTAGGGATAGCTTTCTTTAGTGTTGATATTTTGAAAGACATGGTTGCTTGTTGATATGCTTGAGTAATGATGTCCTCGTGTCAATTATAGACTATTGCTTTGAATCATCTAAAGTTCAAATGTCCATGCTACAAAAGAAAAGAATATGTGATGAACATGTTAGGCAGCATTCCACATCAAAAAAATCTATTTTTATCATTTACCTACTTGAGGACGAGCAAGAATTAAGCTTGGGGATGCTGATATGTCTCCAACGTATCAATAAATTTTTATTGTTCCATGCTATTATATTATCAAACTTGGATGTTTAATATTCATCTTATAGCAACTTTATATCATTTTTTGGGACTAACCTATTGACATAGTGCCCAATGCGTGTTGTTGTTTTTTGCTTGTTTTTTTACTTCACAAAAAATCAATGCCAAACGGAGTCCAAATGGCACGAAACTTTTTGGAGAATTTTTTCTGCCCAAAAGACACCCAGGAGGCCCAGGAGGTACACCAGAGGGGCTCTATGGGGCCCACTAGGCAATAGGGCACGCCAGAGGCCCCTAACATGCCCGGGTGGGTAGTGGGACCATAGGCATGCCCTCCACCGACCTTCAGCTCTATAAATACTCTAAACTCCCAAAAACCCTAGGGGAGTCGAGAGAAAATAGTTTTCGCCGCCGCAAGTTCTAGAACCACGAGATCCAATCTAGAGGCCTTCTCTGGCACTCTGTCGGAGGGGTCAATGATCACGGAGGGGTTTTTCATCATCACCCTTGCCCCTCCGATGATGCGTGAGTAGTTTACTACAAACCTATGGGTCCATAGGTAGTAGCTAGATGTTCTCTCTTTTTGATCTTCAATACAATGTTCTCCTCGATGTTCTTGGAGATATATTTGATGTAATGACTTTTTGCGGTGTGTTTGTTTGGATCCAATGAATTTTGAGTTTATGATCAGATCTATCCATGAATATTATTTGAGTCCTTGCTGAACTCTCTTACGCATGATTGTTATAGCCTCGTATTTCTTCTCCGAAACTTTGGTTTTGTTTGGCCAACTAGATTGATTTTTGTTGCCATTGGAAGAGGTTCTTTGTGATGGGTTCGATCTTGCAGCGCTTAATCTCAATGACAGAAAGAGACATGACACGCATGTATCATTGCCATTAAGGATAAAAAATATGGGGTCTATTCCTACATGAATAGATCTTGTCTACATCATGTCATCATTCTTATTGCATTACTATGTTTTTCCATGAACTTAATACACTTGATGCATGCTGGATAGCGGTCGATGTGTAGAGTAATAGTAGTAGATGTAGGCAAGAGTCAGTATACTAATCTTGGATGTGATGCCTATATACATGATCATTACCTTGGATATCACCATAATTATTTGCTTTTCTATTAATAGCCCAACAGTAATTTGTTTACCCACCATATGCTATTTTCTCGAGAGAAGGCTCTAGTGAAATCTACGACCCCCGGGTCTATTTCCTATCATATTATTTTCATATCTATTAATCCAAAAATACCTTGTTGCACTTTTTTCTTTATTTACTTTGTTTTGTGTTTTTGCTAGATCTATTTATCCAATCTCATACAATTTAATCTATCTCAATACTGAGGAGGGATTGACAACCCCTCGTACGCGTTGGGTTGCAAGTATTTGTTACTTGTGTGCAGGTGTTGTTTATATAGTTTGGGTGGATCCTCCTACTGGATTGATAATCTTGGTTTCATAACTGAGGGAAATACTTACAGTTGTTGTGTTGCATCATCCTCTCTTCTTCGGGAAAGTACCAATGCAGATACAAGCAATCACTGCCCTCCAGAAAACTCCTTTTGCACTGACCTCAAGCCTTGCGGGCCTGACCCCTTGGCCCTAGCCAAGGTGTCCTCGCACCAGAACATTTCTGAAAACATCTGAAACTCTTCCGGTACTCTCTCGTAACTATTTCTTATATTCCTAGAACTATTCCAAGAATATTTTCTCATAAATCTTGCTCCACTAATACTCAGCAGATCATGATTCCCTTAAGCTTATGACCCTGTAGGTTCGGTAAAACACAGACATGAATGAAAGCCCTTCATTCAATGATCATTAGCGGAACCGTGGATGTCCATATCGATCCCTATGATTACATGAATGACATTCGAGTGAACCTTTGGTTATCATGTGATGTTACCTTTGCTTCGTGATACTTCACAAAACCCGGGATGCATTGGTATCCTCCCGAGTCATCACATGCTCACTATACCGTTATCCTCATTACATATTTTGTTCTTCTTTCTCATTATCGTGTTCCGGCATCCCCGTGATGAAGTCACATATGTTTAACCAGACAATGATGGATGTTGTAACACCGAGAGGGCCCTAAGAATATCTCTCCATCGTCAGAGGAGCAAATCCCACTCTCGAGTTATTTGGTCACTTGTCAAACTTTCAGATGAACCTGTAAGTTGTGTTATGATCACCGTGTTACGGGTGACATTTGATCAACTACAAAGTCCAACATATGATAAGAAGTGATTACGATACTCTCATGGTCTAAGGATCAAAATCACACCTTAACACTCTATGTTATTACAATTGATTACATACGATATGATCTCAATTCATAACAAACAAGTTTGGGTCGATTTCAATATGAGCGTTCTTCCAGTGTCATAATCTCAATGTTGTTTTAGGACTATGTTACACTTAGCGATATCCTAACGTCCAGAAAATGTGATCACCAACAACACTTGATCTAGCCTTAGAGGCAAGACTAGAAACCTTTGTTTTATCCATTTATCATTTCACACGTGCATATGTATTTTCCACTGAATCACATATTCCAGGATCATAGCAGTTATAGCATGAATATAAGCACTTAGCTATGAATATGGAAATATAATGATACAATATTATTCCCCTAGGGCATATTTCCAACATTGGGTTTGAACATGTTTAGTTGTTTTAAGACAGTACAAACGCAGATGCTCACACACACTCAACCCTATGAACGCACAACCAACACAACATCTTGAGATTGACAAAGTCGACAAAAGGGCTAAAATAAATCCAAGAAAATACGACCATCAGTGCCAAGTCTAGGACTTGAACCCTGAAGGGTTGGTTCCACCAAAGAAAGCTAATTGTCTGAGCTACCTCAGTTCGCGAACATATTTTTATGTCCGAATATTAAAATATGCAATGATCTAGTTAAAAGAATTTAGGGCACCAATTTTACATCATTGCTAGAGTAGATTTTTTTATGCCCTAAGACCTTCTCTTATCTGCCCACAACTATTTTTTGCTACCCTATGGGCATCTCCAATGGCAACCCTCAAATTTTCTCCTGCATCCATCCGCGGACAGGGAGGACCAGTCCACGGACACGGATGCGTGAGGCCGCCATCCAACGCTAGCCATATACATTGCAAACTCTTTTTCAACAAATCGGATGAAATTCATGCAAACACGACCGGATTTCATACAAACATGACGGGTTTCATACAAACCGGATGAAAACGGTAACATTTTGGACATATTTTAACTAAAGAGGTAAAACTATGTACACATACAGTCATGCGGAGCTCCACTCCCGCGACACAGATACACTACACTAGTCTACGATCGGCTGCGGTGGATCCCTTTGTCTTCCTCATGTCTGGCAGCCCGCTAACCGGACTGCCGGGAGTGCCAGAGGCATATTCTTCCCCCATATCTTCCCTATGTCTGGCTATGTTGCTCATCGGAGTAGCAAAGAGGGTGATTCAGCTGGAGGGGAAGGTGCTTCCATGGAGCCCAGACGGGCGTACCCAGGATGGTCTGAGATAAAGACCAGACATGTCATCGGTTGTGCAAGCGGCAGCGGCCTCCCGTGTTCTACTTCTCCTTGATGATGGCAGCAGGCGCGGATGTGTCGGCCGCCACCTCCTTGTTATCTCTGTAGCTGTCTTTTTTCTCTACCTGCATGGCACGGCTATGCGCCCGTCAACGTCAGATGGCACGGTCGCAGGCACCAGAGGCACGGTACGACACGGCGTCATTGATGATAGTGGCGATGCTCGTGCCGCCATGCTCCCCGACGTGCTGGCCTGGACCAACTCGCAACTCCTCCGTGAGCTGGCTTGGAGTGAAAGTTGCTCCGTCAGACTTGGAGTTGGTGCTCATATCCGACGGGCTCAACAAGCCACCCAATCGGCTTTTATGCCGGAGAACTACTCTTCTGGCTCGTCGGATACCATCGAAAGAGTGAAGAAAGTGATGGAATGAGGAGATGGGGAGCGGCTGAGTGGTGCGATTCTTGCCCAACGTCTGACCTCGTTTAAATAGAGGGCGGACGGGAGGAGCCTGCCCCGACATTGCGTTTAATGTCGGCCCGCTAGTGAACGAACGTCTTGCCGGAGTAGGTTTCTCAGCTTCCACGCGAGTTTAATGGAGGCGTTTCAATGTGGCAAGGAGGCGTGTTCAACCGGACGTGCAGCAGGCGGCACCCTCGGCCGGTGCACCGCTTCAACGGCGGAGGCAGTGAGAGGTCGCATATGCCTTGAGCCGCCTTCAATGTGGAGCAGTGCACTCTAGAGCAGCATGAATGCGGGCAGCTGGGCGACGGGCGAGAAGTGTGTGCGGGCGGGCTGGGTGGGGGAGATTTTTGGTGGGCCAGGGCGGTCATAAGCGGGCATGCCAATGGTCCGGACTCCCGCAAACCTTCTGAAGGAAATATGCCCTAGAGGCAATAATAAAGTTGTTATTTTATATTTCCTTATTCATGATAAATGTTTATTATTCATGCCAGAATTGTATTAACTGGAAACCTTAATACATGTGTGAATACATAGACAAAACACTGAGTCCCTAGTGAGCCTCTACTTGACTAGCTCGTTGATCAAAGATGGTTAAGGTTTCCTAACCATAGACATGAGTTGTCATTTGATAACAGGATCACATCATTAGGAGAATGATGTGATGGACATGACCCATCCGTTAGCTTATCATATTGATCGTTCAGCTTTATTGCTATTGCTTTCTTCATGTCAAATACATATTCCTTCGACTACGAGATTATGCAACTCCCGAATACCGGAGGAATGCCCTGTGTGCTATCAAACATCACAACATAACTGGGTGATTATAAATATGCTCTACGGGTATCTCCGAAGGTGTTTGTTGGGTTGGCATAGATCGAGATTAGGATTTGTCACTCCGAGTATCAAAGAGGTATCTCTGGGCCCTCTCGGTAATACACATCATAAGAATCCTTGCAAGCAAAGTGATTAATGAGTTAGTTGCAGGATGATGTATTTGTTGGGTTTCATAGTAATTTCAAAAAAATTCCTACGCACACGCAAGATCATGGTGATGCATAGCAACGAGAGGGGAGAGTGTGATCTGCGTACCCTTGTAGATCGACAACGGAAGCGTTAGGTTGATGTAGTCGTACGTCTCCACGGCCCGACCGATCAAGCACCGAAACTACGGCACCTCCGAGTTCTAGCACACGTTCAGCTCGATGACGATCCCCGGACTCCGATCCAGCAAAGTGTCGGGGAAGAGTTCCGTCAGCACGACAGCGTGGTGACGATCTTGATGTACTACCGTCGCAGGGCTTCGCCTAAGCACCGCTATAATATTATCGAGGACTATGGTGGAAGGGGGCACCGCACACGGCTAAGAATATGATCACGTGGATCAACTTGTGTCTCAAGGGGTGCCCTCTGCCTCCGTATATAAAGGATCAAAAAGGGGGGGGGCGGCCATCATAGGGCGCGCCAGGAGGAGTCCTACTCTCTCCGGGAGTAGGATTCCCCCCCTTTCCTAGTTGGAATAGGATTCGTTAAGTGGGAAAGAGGAGAGAGAGAAGGAAGGGGGGCGCCGGCCCCCTCTCTCTTTGTCCTATTCGGACTAGGGGGGGGGAGGGGCGCGCGGCCCAGCCCTGGCCACCTCTCCTCTCTTCCACTAAGGCCCATTAAGGCCCATATACCTCCCGGGGGGTTCCGGTAACCTCTCGGTAATTTGGTAAAATCCTGATTTCACCCGGAACACTTCCGATATCCAAATATAGGCTTCCAATATATCAATCTTTATGTCTCGACCATTTCGAGACTCCTCGTCATGTCCGTGATCACATCCGGGACTCCGAACAAACTTTGGTACATCAAAATGCATAAACTCATAATATAACTGTCATCGAAACCTTAAGCGTGCGGACCCTACAGGTTCGAGAACAATGTAGACATGACCGAGACACGTCTCCGGTCAATAACCAATAGCGGAACCTGGATGCTCATATTGGCTCCTACATATTCTACGAAGATCTTTTATCGGTCAGACCGCATAACAACATACGTTGTTCCCTTTGTCATCGGTATGTTACTTGCCCGAGATTCGATCGTCGGTATCCAATACCTAGTTCAATCTCGTTACCGGCAAGTCTCTTTACTCGTTCCGTAATCCATCATCCTGCAACCAACTCATTAGTCGCAATGCTTGCAAGGCTTTATGTGATGTGCATTACCGAGAGGGCCCAGAGATACCTCTCCGACAATCGGAGTGACAAATCCTAATCTCGAAATACGCCAACCCAACATGTACCTTTGGAGACACCTGTAGAGCACCTTTATAATCACCCAGTTACATTGTGACGTTTGGTTGCACACAAAGTGTTCCTCCGGTAAACGGGAGTTGCATAATCTCATAGTCACAGGAACATGTATAAGTCATGAAGAAAGCAATAGCAACATACTAAACGATCAGGTGCTAAGTTAATGGAATGGGTCATGTCAATCAGATCATTCACCTAATGATGTGATCCCGTTAATCAAATAACAAATCTTTGTCCATGGTTAGGAAACATAACCATCTTTGATTAACGAGCTAGTCTAGTAGAGGCATACTAGTGACACTCTGTTTGTCTATGTATTCACACATGTATTATGTTTCCGGTTAATACAATTCTAGCATGAATAATAAACATTTATCATGATATAAGGAAATAAATAATAACTTTATTATTGCCTCGAGGGCATATTTCCTTCAGTCTCCCACTTGCACTAGAGTCAATAATCTAGATTACACAGTAATGATTCTAACACCCTGGAGCCTTGGTGCTGATCATGTTTTGCTCGTGGAAGAGGCTTAGTCAACGGGTCTGCAACATTCAGATCCGTATGTATCTTGCAAATCTCTATGTCTCCCACCTGGACTAGATCCCGGATGGAATTGAAGCGTCTTTTGATGTGCTTGGTTCTCTTGTGAAATCTGGATTCCTTCGCCAAGGCAATTGCACCAGTATTGTCACAAAAGATTTTCATTGGACCCGATGCACTAGGTATAACACCTAGATCGGATATGAACTCCTTCATCCAGACTCATTCATTCGCTACTTCCGAAGCAGCTATGTATTCCGCTTCACACGTAGATCCCGCCACGACGCTCTGTTTAGAACTGCACCAACTGACAGCTCCACCGTTTAATGTAAACACGTATCCAGTTTGCAATTTAGAATCGTCCGGATCAGTGTCAAAGCTTGCATCAACGTAACCGTTTATGATGAGCTCTTTGTCACCTCCATATACGAGAAACATATCCTTAGTCCTTTTCAGGTACTTCAGGATGTTCTTGACCGCTGTCCAGTGATCCACTCCTGGATTACTTTGGTACCTCCCTGCTAGACTTATAGCAAGGCACACATCAGGTCTGGTACACAGCATTGCATACATGATATAGCCTATGGCTGAAGCATAGGGAACATCTTTCATATTCTCTCTATTTTCTGCAGTGGTCGGGCATTGAGTCTGACTCAACTTCACACCTTGTAACACAGGCAAGAACCCTTTCTTTGCTTGATCCATTTTGAACTTCTTCAAAATCTTGTCAAGGTATGTGCTTTGTGAAAGTCCAATTAAGCGTCTTGATCTATCTCTATAGATCTTTATGCCTAATATGTAAGCAGTTTCACCGAGGTCTTTCATTGAAAAACTCTTATTCAAGTATCCCTTTATGCTATCCAGAAATTCTATGTCATTTCCAATCAGTAATATGTCATCCACATATAATATCAGAAATGCTACAGAGCTCCCACTCACTTTCTTGTAAATACAGGCTTCTCCAAAAGTCTGTATAAAACCAAATGCTTTGATCACACTATCAAAGCGTTTATTCCAACTCCGAGAGGCTTGCACCAGTCTATAAATGGATCGCTGGAGCTTGCACACTTTGTTAGCTCCCTTTGGATCGACAAAACCTTTCGGTTGCATCATATACAACTCTTCTTCCAGAAATCCATTCAGGAATGCAGTTTTGACATCCATCTGCCAAATTTCATAATCATAAAATGTGGCAATTGCTAACTTGATTCGGACAGACTTAAGCATCGCTACGGGTGAGAAGGTCTCATCGTAGTCAACCCCTTGAACTTGTCGAAAACCTTTTGCGACAAGTCGAGCTTTGTAGACAGTAATATTACCGTCAGCGTCAGTCTTCTTCTTGAAGATCCATTTATTCTCAATTGCTTGCCGATCATCGGGCAAGTCAACCAAAGTCCATACTTTGTTCTCATACATGGATCCCATCTCAGATTTCATGGCTTCAAGCCATTTTGCGGAATCTGGGCTCACCATCGCTTCTTCATAGTTCGTAGGTTCATCATGATCTAGTAGCATGACTTCCAAAACAGGATTACCGTACCACTCTGGCGCGGATCTTACTTTGGTTGATCTACGAGGTTCAGTAGTATCTTGTTCTGAAGTTTCATGATCATTATCATTAGCTTCCTCACTAATTGGTGTAGGTGTCGCAGAAACAGGTTTCTGTGATGTACTACTTTCCAATAAGGGAGCAGGTACACTTACCTCGTCAAGTTCTACTTTCCTCCCACTCACATCTTTCGAGAGAAACTCCTTCTCCAGAAAGTTTCCGAATTTAGCAACAAAAGTCTTGCCTTCGGATCTGTGATAGAAGGTGTATCCAATAGTTTCCTTTGGATATCCTATGAAGACACATTTCTCTGATTTGGGTTCGAGCTTATCAGGTTGAAGCTTTTTCACATAAGCATCGCAGCCCCAAACTTTCAGAAACGACAACTTTGGTTTCTTGCCAAACCACAGTTCATAAGGCGTCATCTCAACGGATTTTGATGGTGCCCTATTTAACGTGAATGCGGCCGTCTCTAAAGCATATCCCCAAAACGATAGCGGTAAATCAGTAAGAGACATCATAGATCATACCATATCTAGTAAAGTACGATTACGACGTTCGGACACACCATTACGCTGTGGTGTTTCGGGTGGCGTGAGTTGCGAAACTATTCCACATTGTTTCAAATGTACACCAAACTCGTAACTCAAATATTCTCCTCCACGATCAGATCATAGGAATTTTATTTTCTTGTTACGATGATTTTCCACTTCACTCTGAAATCCTTTGAACTTTTCAAATGTTTCAGACTTGTGTTTCGTTAAGTAGATATACCCATATCTGCTTAAGTCATCTGTGAAGGTGAGAAAATAACGATATCCGCCACGAGCCTCAATATTCATCGGACCACATACATCTGTATGTATGATTTCCAACAAATCTGTTGCTCTCTCCATAGTTCCGGAGAACGGCGTTTTAGTCATCTTGCCCATGAGGCACGGTTCGCAAGTACCAAGTGATTCATAATCAAGTGGTTCCAAAAGTCCATCAGCATGGAGTTTCTTCATGCGCTTTATACCGATATGACCTAAACGGCAGTGCCACAAATAAGTTGCACCATCATTATCAACTCTGCATCTTTTGGTTTCAACATTATGAATATGTGTGTCACTACTATCGAGATTCAATAAGAATAGACCATTCTTCAAGGGTGCATGACCATAAAAGATATTACTCATATAAATAGAACAACCATTATTCTTTGATTTAAATGAATAACCGTCTCGCATCAAACAAGATCCAGATATAATGTTCATGCTTAACGCTGGCACCAAATAACAATTATTTAGGTCTAATATTAATCCCGAAGGTAGATGTAGAGGTAGCGTGCCGACCGCGATCACATCGACTTTGGAACCGTTTCCCACGCGCATCGTCACCTCGTCCTTAGCCAATCTTCGCTTAATCCGTAGTCCCTGTTTCGAGTTGCAAATATTAGCAACAGAACCAGTATCAAATACCCAGGTGCTACTGCGAGCATTAGTAAGGTACACATCAATAACATGTATATCACATATACCTTTGTTCACCTTGCCATCCTTCTTATCCGCCAAATACTTGGGGCAGTTCCGCTTCCAGTGACCAGTCTGCTTGCAGTAGAAGCACTCAGTTTCAGGCTTAGGTCCAGACTTGGGTTTCTTTTCTCGAGCAGCAACTTGCTTGCTGTTCTTCTTGAAGTTCCCCTTCTTCTTCCCTTTGCCCTTTTTCTTGAAACTAGTGGTCTTATTGACCATCAACACTTGATGCTCCTTCTTGATTTCTACCTCCGCAGCCTTTAGCATTGCGAAGAGCTCGGGAATTGTCTTATCCATCCCTTGCATATTATAGTTCATCACGAAGCTCTTGTAGCTTGGTGGAAGTGATTGGAGAATTCTGTCAATGACGCTATCATCCAGAAGATTAACTCCCAGTTGAATCAAGTGATTACAATACCCAGACATCTTGAGTATATGCTCACTGACAGAACTATTCTCCTCCATCTTGCAGCTATAGAACTTATTGGAGACTTCATATCTCTCAATCCGGGCATTTGCTTGAAATATTAACTTCAACTCCTGGAATATCTCATATGCCCCATGATGTTCAAAACGTCGTTGAAGTCCCGGTTCTAAGCCGTAAAGCATGGCACATTGAACTATCGAGTAGTCATCAGCTTTGCTCTGCCAAATGTTCATAACATCTGGTGTTGCTCCAGCAGCAGGCCTGGCACCCAGCGGTGCTTCCAGGACGTAATTCTTCTGTGCAGTAATGAGGATAATCCTCAAGTTACGGACCCAGTCCGTGTAATTGCTACCATCATCTTTCAACTTTGCTTTCTCAAGGAACGCATTAAAATTCAACGGAACAATAGCACGGGCCATTTATCTACAATCATACATAAACAAGCAAGATACTATCAGGTACTAAGTTCATGATAAATTTAGGTTCAATTAATCATATTACTTAAAGAACTCCCACTTAGATAGACATCCCTCTAATCCTCTAAGTGATTACGTGATCCAAATCAACTAAACCATGTCCGATCATCACGTGAGATGGAGTAGTTTCATTGGTGAACATCACTATGTTGATCATATCTACTATATGATTCACGCTCGACCTTTCGGTCTCCGTGTTCCGAGGCCATATCTGTATATGCTTGGCTCGTCAAGTATAACCTGAGTATTCCGCGTGTGCAACTGTTTTGCACCCGTTGTATTTGAACGTAGAGCCTATCACACCCGATCATCACGTGGTGTCTCAGCACGAAGAACTTTCGCAACGATGCATACTCAGGAAGAACACTTCTTGATAATTAGTGAGAGATCATCTTATAATGCTACCGTCAATCAAAGCAAGATAAGATGCATAAAAGATAAACATCACATGCAATCAATATAAGTGATATGATATGGCCATCATCATCTTGTGCTTGTGATCTCCATCTCCGAAGCACCGTCATGATCTCCATCGTAGCATCATTGTCGTCTCACCAATCTTATGCTTCCACGACTATCGCTACCTCTTAGTGATAAAGTAAAGCATTATAGCGCGATTGCATTGCATACAATAAAGCAACAACCATATGGCTCCTGCCAGTTGCCGATAACTCGGTTACAAAACATGATCATCTCATACAATAAAATTTAGCATCATGTCCTGACCATATCACATCACAACATGCCCTGCAAAAACAAGTTAGACGTCCTCTACTTTGTTGTTGCAAGTTTTACGTGGCTGCTACGGGCTTAAGCAAGAACCAATCTTACCTACGTATCAAAACCACAACGATAGTTTGTCAAGTTGGTGTTGTTTTAACCTTCGCAAGGACCGGGCGTAGCCACACTCGGTTCAACTAAAGTTGGAGAAACTGTCACCCGCAAGCCACCTATGTGCAAAGCACGTCGGGAGAACCGGTCTCGCGTAAGCGTACGCGTAATGTCTGTCCGGGCCGCTTCGTCCAACAATACCGCTGAACCAAAGTATGACATGCTGGTAAGCAGTATGACTTATATCGCCCACAACTCACTTGTGTTCTACTCGTGCATATAACATCAACATATAAAACCTAGGCTCGGATGCCACTGTTGGGTTTCGTAGTAATTTCAAAAAAATTCCTATGCACACGCAAGATCATGGTGATGCATAGCAACAAGAGGGGAGAGTGTGATCTACGTACCCTTGTAGATCAACAACGGAAGTGTTAGGTTGATGTAGTCGTACGTCTCCACGGCCCGACCGATCAAGCACCGAAACTACGGCACCTCCGAGTTCTAGCACACGTTCAGCTCGATGACGATCCCCGGACTCCGATCCAGCAAAGTTTCGGGGAAGAGTTTCATCAGCACGACGGCGTGGTGATGATCTTGATGTACTACCATTGCAGGGCTTCGCCTAAGCACCGCTATAATATTATCGAGGACTATGGTGGAAGGGGGCACCGCACACGGCTAAGAATATGATCACGTGGATCAACTTGTGTCTCAAGGGGTGCCCTCTGCCTCCGTATATAAAGGATCAAAAAGGGGGGGAGGCCATCATAGGGCGCGCCAGGAGGAATCCTACTCTCTCCGGGAGTAGGATTCCCCCCTTTCCTAGTTGGAATAGGATTCGTTAAGTGGGAAAGAGGAGAGAGAGAAGGAAGGGGGGCGCCGACCCCCTCTCTCTTTGTCCTATTCGGACTAGGGGGGAGGGGCGCGCGGCCCAGCCCTGGCCACCTCTCCTCTCTTCCACTAAGGCCCATTAAGGCCCATATACCTCCCGGGGGGTTCCGGTAACCTCCCGGTAATTCGGTAAAATCCTGATTTCACCCGGAACACTTCCGATATCCAAATATAGGCTTCCAATATATCAATCTTTATGTCTCGACCATTTCGAGACTCCTCGTCATGTCCATGATCACATCCGGGACTCCGAACAAACTTCGGTACATCAAAATGCATAAACTCATAATATAACTGTCATCGAAACCTTAAGCGTGCGGACCCTACGGGTTCGAGAACAATGTAGACATGACCGAGACACGTCTCCGGTCAATAACCAATAGCGGAACCTGGATGCTCATATTGGCTCCTACATATTCTACGAAGATCTTTTATCGGTCAGACCGCATAACAACATACGTTGTTCCCTTTGTCATCGGTATGTTACTTGCCCGAGATTCGATCGTCGGTATCCAATACCTAGTTCAATCTCGTTACCGGCAAGTCTCTTTACTCGTTCCGTAATCCATCATCCTGCAACTAACTCATTAGTCGCAATGCTTGCAAGGCTTTATGTGATGTGCATTACCGAGAGGGCCCAGAGATACCTCTCCGACAATCGGAGTGACAAATCCTAATCTCGAAATACGCCAACCCAACATGTACCTTTGGAGACACCTGTAGAGCACCTTTATAATCACCCAATTACGTTGTGACATTTGGTTGCACACAAAGTGTTCCTCCGGTAAACGGGAGTTGCATAATCTCATAGTCATAGGAACATGTATAAGTCATGAAGAAAGCAATAGCAACATACTAAACGATCGGGTGCTAAGCTAATGGAATGGGTCATGTCAATCAGATCATTCACCTAATGATGTGATCCTGTTAATCAAATAACAACTCTTTCTCCATGGTTAGGAAACATAACCATCTTTGATTAACGAGCTAGTCTAGTAGTGGCATACTAGTGACACTCTGTTTGTCTATGTATTCACACATGTATTATGTTTCCGGTTAATACAATTCTAGCATGAATAATAAACATTTATCATGATATAAGGAAATAAATAATAACTTTATTATTGCCTCTAGGGCATATTTCCTTCAGTATTACAGAACGAGTAAAGAGACTTGCCGGTAACGAGATTGAACTAGGTATGAAGATACCGACGATCAAATCTCGGGCAAGTAACATACTGATGACAAAGGGAATAATGTATGTTGTCATAACAGTTCGACCGTGTAAGATCTGTGTAGAATATGTAGGAGCCAATATGAGCATCTAGGTTCCGCTGTTGGTTATTGACAGGAGAGGTGTCTCGGTCATGTCTACATAGTTCTCGAACCCGTAGGGTCCGCACGCTTAACGTTCAATGACGATTTTGCATTATATGAGTTATGTGATTTGTTGACCGAATGTTGTTCGGAGTCCCGGATGAGATCACGAAGATGGCGAGGAGTCTCGAAATGGTTGAGAGGTAAAGATTGATATATATAGGACGATAGTATTCGGACACCGGAAGTGTTCCAGAGGGTATGAGGTACATATCGGGTCACCGGAAGGGGTTCCGGGCACCCCCGACAAAGATATGGGCCTTATGGGCCAAGAGAGGGACAGACCAGCCCACGAGGGGATGGTGTGCCCACATATAGGCTGAAATAGGAGGAGAAGGAAAGAGGGGAAGGGAGAAGGAAAGGGGAGGATTCAGCCTCCCCCTTCCTTCCCTCCCCCCTCTCTTTCCTTTCCCCTCCGGTTAATAAGGAAGGGGGGCCAAATTGGCGAGGAACCCCAAGTAGGATTCGACCTACTTGGGGCACCCCCCTTGGCTGCTCCCTCTCCATCCGACCTATATATGTGTGAGGAGGGAGGCGCCTACAACACACAACAACATCTGTTAGCCGTGTGCGGTGCCCCCCTCCACAGATTACACCCTCGCTCATATTCTCGCGGTGCTTAGGCGAAGCCCTGCGTGGATCACTTCACCATCACCGTCACCACGCCATCGTGCTGATGGAACTCATATACTTCCTCGACACTTTGCTGGATCAAGAGTTTGAGGGACGTCATCGAGCTAAACGTGTGCAGAACTCGGAGGTGCCATACGTTTGGTACTTGATCGATCGGAACAAGGAGAAGTTGGACTACATCAACCGTGTTGTCAAATGCTTGCGCTTGCGATCTATGAGGGTACATAGACACACTCTCCCCCTCTCGTTGCGGGTACGTAGACACACTCTCCCCTTATCGTTGTTATGCATCTCCTAGATAGATCTTGCGTGAGCATAGGAATTTTTTTGAAATTGCATGCTATGTTTCCCAACAGTGGCATCAGAGCCAGGTCTATGCATAGATGTTATGCACGAGTAGAACACAAAGAGTTGTGGGCGGTGATCGTCATACTGCTTACCACCAACGTATTATTTTGATTCGGCGGTATTGTTGGATGAAGCGGCCCAGACCAACCTTACATGTCCATGCACATAAGACCGGTTCCACCGACAGACATGCAACTAGTTTTGCATAAAGGTGGCTGGCGGGTGTCTATTTCTCCTACTTTAGTTGAATCGAATTTGACTGCGGCCAGTCCTTGAAGAAGGTTAAAACAACAAACTTGACGAAACACCGTTGTGGTTTGATGCGTAGGTAAGAACGGTTCTTGCTAGAAGCCCGTAGCAGCCACGTAAAACTTGCAACAACAAAGTAGAGGACGTCTAACTTGTTTTTGCCGGGCATGTTGTGATGTGATATGGTCAAGACACGATGTGATATACGTTATTGTATGACATGATCATGTTTTGTAGAAGTTATCAGAAACCAGCAGGAGCCTTATGGTTGTCTCTTTATCGTATGAAATGCATACACCATGTAGTTGCTTTACTTTATCACTATGGGTTAGTGATAGTTGTAGAAGCAATAGTTGGTGAGATGACCACAACGCTACGATGGAGATCAAGGTGTCAAGCCAGTGATGATGCTTTGGAGATAGAGATCAAAAGCACAAGATGATGATGGCCATATCATGTCACATATTTTGATTGCATGTGATGTTTATCTTTTATGCATCCTATTTTGCTTAGTACGAAATGATCGGGTGTGATAGACTCTACGTTCACATACAACGGGTGCAAGACAGTTTTGCACATGCGGAATACTCGGGTTAAACTTGACGAGCCTGGCATGTACAGACATGGCCTCGGAACACTAGAGACCTAAAGGTCGAACGTGAATCATATAGTAGATATGATCAACATAGAGATGTTCACCATTGATGGCTACTCCATCTCACGTGATGATCGGACATGGTTTAGTTGATTTGGATCACGTATCATTTAGATGACTTGAGGGATGTCAATCTAAGTGGGAGTTCCTAAGTAATATGGTTAAATTGAACTTAATTTATCATGAACTTAGTCATGATAGTTTTCGCATATCTATGTTGTAGATCAATGGCCCGTGCTACTGTTCCCTTGAATTTTAATGCGTTCCTAGAAAAAGCTAAGTTGAAAGATGATGGTAGCAACTACACGGACTGGGTCCGTAACTTGAGGATTATCCTCATTGCTGCACAGAAGAATTATGTCCTTCATGCACCGCTAGGTGAAAGGCCTACTACAGGAGCAGATGATGATGTTATGAACGTCTAGCAAGCTCGATCTGATGGCTACTCGATAGTTCAGTGTGCCATGCTTTACGACTTAGAATCGGGACTTCAAAGACATTTTGAATGTCATGGACCATATGAGATGTTCCAGGAGTTGAAGTTAATATTTCAAGCAAATGCCCGAGTTGAGAGATATGAAGTCTCCAACAAGATCTATAGCTGCAAGATGGAGGGGAACAGTTATGTCAGTGAACACATACTCAAAATGTCTGGATATCATAATCACTTGACTCAGCTAGGAGTTAATCTTCCAGATGATAGTGTTATTGACAGAGTTCTTCAATCACTGCCACCAAGCTACAAAGGCTTCGTGATGAACTATAATATGCAAGGGATGGATAAGACAATTCCTGAGCTCTTCGCTATGCTCAAAGCTGCAGAGGTAGAAATCAAGAAGGAGCATCAAGTATTGATGGTTAACAAGACCACTAGTTTCAAGAAAAATGGCAAGGGAAAGAAGGGGAACTTCAAGAAGAATGGCAAGTAAGTTGCCACTCCCAGGAAGAAGCCCAAGTCTGGACCCAAGCCTGAAACTAGGCGCTTCTACTGCAAAGGGGCTGGTCACTGGAAGCGGAACTACCCTAAGTATTTGGCGGATAAGAAGGATGGCAAAGTGAACAAAGGTATATTTGATATACATGTTATTGATGTGTACCTTACTAATGCTCGTAGTAGCGTCTGGGTATTTGATACGGGTTTGGTTGCTCATATTTGTAACTCGAAACAGGGGCTACAAGTTAAACGAAGATTGGCTAAGGACGAGGTGACAATGCGCGTCGGGAATGGTTCCAAGGTCGATGTGATCACTGTCGTCACGCTACCTCTACATCTACCTTCGGGATTAGTTTTAGACCTGAATAATTGTTATTTGGTGCCAATGTTGAGCATGAACATTATATCTGGATCTTGTTTGATGCGAGATGGTTATTCATTTAAATCAGAGAATAATGGTTGTTCTATTTATATGAGTAATATCTTTTATGGTCATGCACCCTTGAAGAGTGGTCTATTTTTATTGAATCTCGATTGTGGTGATACACATATTCATAATATTGATCCCTAAAGAGCAAAGTTGATAATGATAGTGCAACATATTTGTGGCACTAACGTTTAGGTCATATTGGTGTAAAGCGCATGAAGTAACTCCATGCAGATGGGATTTTGGAATCACTTGATTATGAATCATTTGATACTTGCGAACCATGCCTCATGGGCAAGATGACTAAAACTCCGTTCTCTAGAACAATGGAGCGAGCTAATGACTTATTGGAAATAATACATACCGATGTATGCGGTCCGATGAGCGTTGAGGCTCGCGGTGGGTATCGTTATTTTCTTACCTTCACATATGATTTGAGCAGATATGGGTATATCTACTTAATGAAACACAAGTCTGAAACATTCGAAGTTCAAAGAATATCAGAGTGAAGTGGAGAATCATCATAACAAGAAAATAAAGTTTCTATGATCTGACCGCAGAGGTGAATATTGGAGGTGCGAGTTTGGCCTTCATTTAAAACAATGTGGAATAGTTTCACATCTCACGCCACCTGGAACACCACAACGTAATGGTATGTCCGAACGTTGTAACCGTACTCTATTGGATATGGTGCGTTCTATGATGTATCTTACCGATTTGCCTTTATCATTTTGGGGTTATGCATTAGAGACAGCTGCATTCACGTTAAATAGGGCACCGTCTAAATCCGTTGAGACGATGGCGTATGAACTATGGTTTGGCAAGAAACCTAACCTGTCGTTTCTTAAAGTTTGGGGTTGCGATGCTTATGTGAAAAAGCTTCAGCATGATATGCTCGAACCCAAATCGGAGAAGTGCGTCTTCATAGGATACCCAAAAGAAACTGTTGGGTACACCTTCTACCCCAGATCCGAAGGCAAGATCTTTGTTGCTAAGAATGGATCCTTTCTAGAGAAGGAGTTTCTCTCGAAAGAAGTGAGTGGGAGGAAAGTAGAACTTGATGAGGTAATTGTACCTTATCTAGAATTGGAAAGTAGCTCATCACAGAAAACCATTCCCGTGATGCCTACACCAACTAGAGAGGAAGCTAATGATAATGATCATGAAACTTCAGATCAAGTTACTACCGAATCTCTTAGATCAACCAGAGCACATTCCGCACCAGAGTAGTACGGTAACCCTGTTCTGGAAGTCATGTTACTAGACCATCACAAACCTACGAACTATGAAGAAGCGATGACGAGCCCATATTCGGATAAATGGCTTGAGGCCATGCAATCTGAGATAGGATCCATGTATGAGAACAAAGTGTGGACTTTGGTTGACTTGCCCGATGATCGGCGATCCATAGAGAATAAATGGATCTTCAAGAAGAAGACCGACGCTGATGGTAATGTTACTGTCTAAAAAGCTCGATGATGACCCACAAATATAGGGGATCTATCATAGTCCTTTCGATAAGTAAGATTGTCGAACCCAACGAGGAGCAGAAGGAAATGATAAGCGGTTTCCAGCAAGGTATTCTCTGCAAGTACTGAAATAAGTGGTAACAGATAGTTTTGTGATAGGATAATTTGTAACGAGAAACAAGTAACAAAAGTAAATAAAGTACAACAAGGTGACCCAATCCTTTTTGTATCAAAGGACAAGCCTGGACAAACTCTTATATAGAGAAAAGCGCTCCCGAGGACACATGGGAATATCGTCAAGCTAGTTTTCATCACGCTTATATGATTCGCGTTCAGTACTTTGATAATCTGATATGTGGGTGGACTGGTGCTTGGGTATTGTCCTTACTTGGACAAGCATCCCACTTATGATTAACCTCTATTGCAAGCATCCACAACTACAACAAAAGTATTAAGGTAAACCTAACCATAGCATGAAACATATGGATCCAAATCATCCCCTTACGAAGCAACACATAAACTAGGGTTTAAGCTTCTGTCACTCTAGCAACCCATCATCTACTTATTACTTCCCAATGCCTTCCTCTAGGCCCAAATAATGGTGAAGTGTTATGTAGTCGACGTTCACATAACCCCACTAGAGGAGAGACAACATACATCTCATCAAAATATCGAATGAAGACCAAATTCACATGAGTACTAATAGCAAGACTTCTCCCGTGTCCTCAGGAACAAACGTAACTACTCACAAAGCATATTCATGTTCATAATCAGAGGGGTATTAATATGCATATAGGATCTGAACATATGATCTTCCACCAAATAAACCAACTAGCATCAACTACAAGAAGTAATTAACACTACCAGCAACCCACAGGTACCAATCCCGGACTTGGAGACAAGAATTGGATATAAGAAATGAACTAGGGTTTTGAGAGGAGATGGTGCTGGTGAAGATGTTGATGGAGATTGCCCTCTCCCGATGAGAGGAGCGTTGGTGATGACGATGGCGATGATTTCCCCCTCGCGGAGGGAAGTTTCCCCGGCAGAACAGCTCCGCCAGAGCCCTAAATTGGTTCCGCCAAGGTTCCGCCTCGTGGCGGCGGAGTTTCGTCCGAGAAGATGGCTTCCGATTTTTTTCTCATCGAAAGACCTCATATAGCAGAAGATGGTCATTGGAGGGCCACCAGGGGGCCACAAGGTAGGGGGCGCGCCCCCACCCTGCCCCCTGGGCGCGCCCCCACCCTCGTGGGCAGGGTGTGGCCCCCCTAGTGAACTTCTTGTGCTCGGTATTTTTTATATATTCTGGAAACGTCTTTCGTGAAGTTTCAGGATTTTTGGAGCTGTGCAGAATAAGTCTCTAATATTTGCTCCTTTTCCAGCCCAGAATCCCAGCTGCCGGCATTCTCTCTCTTTATGGAAACCTTGTAAAATAGGAGAGAATAAGCATAAGTATTGTGACATAATGTGTAATAACAGCCCATAATGTAATAAATATCGATATAAAAGCATGATGCAAAATGGACGTATCACTCGACTTGTCGCGAAAGGTTTTTGACAAGTTCAAGGAGTTGACCACGATGAGACTTTCTCACCCGTGCCGATGCTTAAGTCTGTCCGAATCATGTTAGCAATTGCCGCATTTTATGATTATGAAATCTGGCAAATGGACGTCAAAATGCATTCCTTAATGGATTTCTTAAAGATGAGTTGTATATGATACAACCAAAATGTTTTGTCGATCCTAAAGGTGCTAACAAAGTGTGCAAGCTCCAGCGATCCATCTATGGACTGGTGCAAGCATCTCAGAGTTGGAATATACGCTTTGATGAGGTGATCAAAGCATATGGTTTTATACAGACTTTTGGAGAAGCCTGTATTTACAAGAAAGTGAGTGGGAGCTCTGTAGCATTTTCTAATATTATATGTGGATGGCATATTGTTGATTGAAAATGATATAGAATTTCTAGATAGCATAAAAGCATACTTGAATAAAAGTTTTTCAATGAAAGACCTCGCTGAAGTTGCTTATATATTGGGCATCAAGATCCATAGAGATAGATCAAGACGCTTAATTGGACTTTCACAAAGCACATACCTTGATAAAGTTTTGAAGAAGTTCAAAATGGATCAGTCAAAGAAAGGGTTCTTGCTTGTGTTACAAGGTGTGAAGTTGAGTCAGACTTAATGCCCGACCACTGCAGAAGATAGAGAGAAAATGAAAGTCATTCCCAATGCCTCAACCATAGGTTCTATCATGTATGCTATGGTATGTACCAAACCTGATGTGTGCCTTGCTATAAGTTTAGCAGGGAGGTACCAAAGTAATCCAGGAGTGGATCACTGGACAACGGTCAAGAATATCCTGAAGTACCTGAAAAGGACTAAGTATATGTTTCTTGTTTACGAGGTGACAAAGAGCTCGTCATAAATGGTTACGTCGATGCTAGCTTTGACACTGATCCGGATGACTCTAAGTCACAAACCGGATACATATTTATATCGAATGGTGGAGCTGTAAGTTGGTGCAGTTCCAAGCAAATCGTCGTGGCGGGATCTACGTGTGAAGTGGAGTACATAGCTGCTTCGGAAACAGCAAATGAAGGAGTTCATATCCGATCTAGGTGTAATACCTAGTGCATCAGGTCCAATAAAAATCTTTTGTGACAATGCTAGAGCTATTGCCTTAGCGAAGGAATCCAGATTTCGCAAAAGAACCAAACACATCAAGAGACGCTTCAACTCCATCCATGATCAAGTCAAGGAGGGATACATAGAGATTTACAAAATACATACGGATCTGAATGTGGCAGACCCGTTGACTAAGCCTCTTCCAGGAGCGAAACATGATCAACACCAAGACTCCATAGATGTTAGAATCATTACAATGTAATCTAGATTATTGACTCTAGTGCAAGTGGGAGACTGAAGGAAATATGCCCTAGAGGCAATAATAAAGTTGTTATTTTATATTTCCTTATTCATGATCAAGAGTTCGAGGGACGTCATCGAGCTGAACGTGTGCAAAACTCGGAGGTGTCGTACGTTCGATACTTGATCGGTCGGAACGAGAAGAAGTTCGACTACACCAACCGCGTTGTCAAACGCTTCCGCTTTCGGTCTACGATGGTACGTAGACACACTCTCTCCCTCTCGTTGCTATGCATCTCCTAGATAGATCTTGCGTGAGCGTAGGATTTTTTTTGAAATTGCATGCTACGTTTCCCAACACCTTCCCCATGTTTATCTATGGTTTGCAGGAGAAAACGCGTCCAGACCACGTCGCGGAACGATACATGTCCGTGTTGGATGGCTTCTGTAGTCGGACAGCATGGTCCGAACGGATGCGGGAAGTTTGAAGTGGAGATGCCGTAATGCCATTTCGCGAGTCCTTCGAGCTGCCACATACCTCCAAATGGAAATGACGTTTAGGCCATGACAAATGAATAACCTAAGATTTTTCTCCATACAACCGAATGAGATGTCTAACAACTCAGGGCCTTTTTGATTCGCAAGATTTTCAAAATGCAGGAACATGAAAAATATAGGAATACAGTGTCATGTTCTCTTATATCATATGAGATTTCGAGAAGTGTTTGATAGCACAGAAAAAACAAAGGAATTCTATAAAGAAGTTTGAGGGCTCCTGTGATACAAACAAATTTCATAGGATTTTTACAAGATTTGGATCCTTAGAATATTTTTTCTGTGATCATCGTTTGATTTGTAGGATTGAAATCCTTAAAAAAAAATCATAGGATTCACTTGTACTATATTTTGAAGGAAACTTTTCATCTACCGAATGAGATGTTCAACAACTCAACATGTGTAGAAACCCTACTCGCACACGGATCATGGTGTAGTGCCAGTTGGATCTCCGAGCAGTCGGCGGCTGGTTTTTTTAATGCGCCGGCAACATCGATGGGGCCACATGGAGACATGATGGACGACGCGTGGGGAAAGCCTCCAAATCCCAGTCCGGTGCCGGTAGATCGGAGCAGGTGGCTGGCTTCTTTGCGAGTTTGTGCCGTGCGTGTTGACTGGCTCTTTGCCAATGCCCCCGAACCCAAGGCAGCACATCCCCCTGCCTCTTTGCCAAGCCACCGAAAGATGCACAACTTTGCTTCCCGATCGCTTTCTACGCGATGAAACTCGCCCCGGAAGCAGCGGAATTCGGTTGCTTTCGTGGTCTGGCTGTAGTCGACCACAACCGTTGATTTCGCAGGCCCGGACGAACGCGTAACGGGCATACGGCACAGTACGACTTCGTTCCCCTCTGCTTCTGTGGTCGGACGCGTGCGTTCCATCGTCCTCATTTCTCTCCTCCCCCCACCACACCCCACCCCCACCTGGACGCCGAATCACCAAAAAGTAGTGCTGGGAGTTCTCTCGAGAGCCAGCAAGGAGGCAGCGCGGAGGCCAGGCCACCGTCGCGTGGCGTCCCACCACCACCCCATCGGATCCCGCGGCGCGCAGATCCGCGAGCCCCGGCAATGGCTTCCACGCCGGCGGACGGAGCAGGCGAGCCGGTGGAGGCCAAGGGCAAGGGGAAGGAGGAGGGGGAGAAGAAGAAGGCGGGAGGAGGGGTGCTGGGGAGGATGTGGCGCGGCCTCTTCGGCGGCCGCGAGGACTACGAGAAGCGCCTGCAGTACCTGTCCAAGGAGGAGGCCGCCGTGCACGCGCGGATGCGCCGCCGGACCCAGTTCTCCCGCCGCACCGTCCGCAACATCATCGTCCTCTCCGTCATCGCCGAGGTCGCCGAATCCCCTACCATCCCGCTCTTTCTTCCTTCTCGAATTTACTACGCGTATGTATGCTATCTGAGATGATCATGGTCTGGTCCAGCGGCTGCGGATGCGCCTAGGTTTGGATTCGCGGCGATTCCATTTGTTCACGCTCGGAGATTTGGCTGTCTCAATGTTTTCTCAGTCGAACGTTGGGAGTTTTTTCTTTCCGTGCTTCTGCGCGTGAGCGTACGCGGTCGTGTGCGAGATTCGGAACATGCGATTGTGGTGTTAAATTTTCCCCGGAGGTTAAAAGCGAACCAGCTTTATTGGAACGAAGTAGACAGAGTGCTTTCATACTTCGGGATCATCCATGGTGATTAGACATGGCCAGTTGGCCACATGGGCGGATACACTGCGTTTCTGGTTCTTAGATTCTAGAGTAGATATTCTCACTGGGAATAGATGCACAGATTTTGGCTATGATTGTTCTGTCAGATATTCATGTTCACAAGTCAATGCTATTTGTGGATTCCTTTCCTTTTGTAGTTATTACTGTGAATTTGAGAAGTTTATGCAAGCCTTTTGTACACTTGCCCAAACTGTTCAGTTGTGTTCTACTATTTTCAAAGTAGAAATTAATGGATGTTTAATTATATGCTTAGATTGTCAATGCATAAGAAACCAATGCTGCGCAATCTGTGTATTTGCAGGAACATTATTTATAATCTAGTTGCAGTTCGGTGTATTTGAGGTTTCATTAGAAGAACAGTAAGTAGGATTGCTGAGACGGTTTATCTTTTGAGTATCTGCCGAAAAGGAAACACTGGTTTCCTCTTAAGCTGTGGTGAGAGTCTGTTTTGGGGATTCACAGTTTGCCTCTGCGCTCCTCTAGTTATGTGAATTATTGAGTTCTGCACTTCTATGGGTTACAGTTATCTTAGACCAGTAATGGCTATTTTTGTATTAAATATCGAGCAAGCAATTTGTGCTTTCTTAATAGTTAGGTCCTATTCTCAGGCTGTGGCTGTTGGTTATGCTATCATGATGACAAGAGACGAAGATCTCACTTGGCAAATGAGGGCAATTCGAGTGCTGCCTATGTTTGTTTTGCCTGCCATATGGTCTGTGGTATATTCAGCAGTCGTAAACTTCACAAGGATGCGTAAGTATCTTGAAACCCCTGTCAGAATTCATAATTAGTGATCCTCATATTTGAACTATTTCTTCAATATTTTAATCATTCTTAGTGAGTCCTGCATTGCTGCTGTCATCCTGTCATGTTTGTATGATTATGTGTCGAATGTGACTTCTGCAAACTATATATTTGGCTTTAATATTGTGAAGTATATAACAGTATGTTGTAGTCTGGCACACTGTTGTACTTGTCCACGGATGTTGGTGTGAACTGTGTTTTTAAGTTTCTGGCTTGAATTAAAATAATCAAACTAATTTCCATTCTTCTCATTAATGATAAGTATGCAATACGAAGCAGTTTACAATATATGTATGCACTGGCACACATAGCATTCTTACTTCTTTGCACATATTTTAGTTGTGGTGCTTCTAGTTTGACTCACTCAAATCTTTTACTTTCACTTGTGTGCAATCTTATCAGAGGTGATAAATTTCCTTTAGTATTACCGATCTTCCTAAAATGGTTGTGCTTCTAGCAAAAGGATTGTTGTGGGGTTTGACTTCAGAGGTTGTAATATGTAGCCTGTCTTACAAAGTTTATGTTTATGCTTTATAATGCAAACTTTGCATTTTAGCTGGAATGCTGGTTTGTTTATTCTTTTCTTTTGTCGTTCTGAAATTTGATGGCAGTCAAAGTGTGTGTCAAATTGCTTGGGACTTAGATAAGTGTAAATAATATCTCCATGAAAGTGGTTGTTGTCCCCCTGGATCCTATTTATCCGAATAGAAACATGGTGTGATTAATTTTATCCGAAAGCAATCTTAGGAAGTGAAGATGGATGCAGGGATTATCGTTTGTCTTAATTGCCAATTCTATTGAAGTATTGCACGTTAATCATCTTTCATATTTTTGTACAGTGACAAGATATACTCCCTCCATTCACAAATATAAGATGTTCTAACTTTTTTGTGAATCGGATGTATGTAGACACGTTTTAGTGTGTTTGTTCACTCATTTCAGTCCGTATTTAGTCCATATTGAAATATCCAAAACATCTTATATTTGTGAACTAAGGGAGTATTTGGCAAATTATTAACACTCTATTTGGCATAACTGCTGTATCAGAACAAATATTGATAGTTGCATGATTGCTTGACATGTTAAGTGTTGGAGATTTGAATCTTCTCATGTCTAAATTTGCATGCTTGTTCTGATACACAAATGACAAATGGGCAACGCTCTTTTTGCTAGGAAGGATCTTGGCACTAATGTTGTCTTGTGATATGTATTAATATGTTAATCTTGTCCAGTACTAACCTATATGATTTATCATCTTATCAGTAAACCTTGTTAGTATCATTGAATTACTTCCCTCTGTTCACAGTTGAACGGAAAGATGAGAAAACACTTGAAAAGTTGAGAGCTGAAAGGAAAGCCAAGATTGATGAACTGAAAGAACGGACGAATTATTACCTTACCCAACAACTTATCCAGGTAAGCGGTCATTGGTCAAGCCATTGAGTTCATTACTTCGGATAGAATTTTATCATGGCATTGACACAACAGTACTAAATGATGACAAAGTGTATCCCAACTTGAACATGTGCAGAAATATGATCTTGATCCAGCTGCAAAAGCTGCTGCAGCTTCGGTTTTGGCATCTAAGCTGGGAGCGGATTCTGGCTTAAGAGTACATCTTGGGGAAGAACCAAATTCTGATGCAGCAGTGGTTATGAGCAACAATGCTGAGATATTGCCATCAGATGGGCTGAGAAACAGGAAGCAACCCAATGCAAGAGGCAGCAGGACTGGTAGCACTACAGCTGCTCATACTTCGGCACAAGGTGCTGAATCTAGCCCAGCTCTTAATGCTGGCCTGGAAAACGTACAGCTTACAAGGGCTGTAGAACATTATCAAGGCTCTGGGGCAAGTGATGGTGGATGGATTGCAAAAATCGCTGCCTTACTTGTTGGGGAGGACCCGTCACAGTCGTACGCTTTGATCTGCGGCAATTGCCATATGCATAATGGTATGTATGAGAAACAAAACTCTGACCTTTTTAGCTACTCCCTCTGTCTCAATATGTAAGACGTTCTTTGACACTAGATAGTGTAAAAGAAGTCTTACATTTTGAGGCAGAGGGAGTATTTCCTTGGAAAGAATGGACACATGACCTACCCAACTTACTAATGTGCAGGCTTGGCCCGGAAGGAAGATTACCCACACATTACATACTATTGCCCACATTGTCATGCTCTAAACACATCAAAGAACTCGATGGGGCAATACTCAGGCTCCAACTCAGGCCCATCGACCCCAGTTGCTCCTGCTGATGTGATATCTGCTGCCAGCTCAGTAGTAGAGAGTGAATTGATTAACTTGGCTACAGTGCAGGAGTTGCCAAAGGAAGAACACGCGGAGAAGGAAGTGGAGGCAAGTTGAAGCGGGTCCGTACTATTACTGTTGATCTTTGTGAGATTAGTTCATATCGCCGTGTTTGAACTGGTTTGAGCCGCATATGTAGCACTGTTGTAAAATTGGAAATAGATGACCTATATGATCCACAGCAAAACCAGTACAATAATTGTTTAGCCAGTTTGTCCATGGACACTTGAGGGGACGAATTTTGTTGGCAATGGGGACTGCCGGAGAGGAGAATGGCAACGTGCTGCCTGGCAAGTCGAGGTTGGAAAGCTATGAGGTGGAGGCGAACAGATGAGATCAGTCGGGTGACGTTGCAACATGGCGGTGGTGTAAAAACATAGATATGATCGACGCTTCTATTTTACCCATATTTGTGTGGCAGTTGCTCCATTGGAGATGCGGAATTTTTGACATTGTTTGGACATTTACGGTCACAGCTTCATTTTGTAATCTTGATAGCGTTATGTTTCGCTGACTGATGTCTCGTATCCTTGGCGCGATGATACTTCAACTTGTAGTTTCGTTTTGCCTGGGCTTAAGCTGGGTTAGTGGGTTGTATGCGGTATGCCCCCGCAACAATAGAACATCATCGTCTTAGCATCCCATAACTTTTGGCAGATCTTTTTTGTAACTTTCAAACATGGTTTCCGGCTTTCCGCGAAGTTTTCTTTGAATTTGGTTTGCATATGATATTCACATTGGTGCACATACTGATTTTAATTTTTTGAGAAAAAACACACAGTTAGCTGAGTCAAGTTGTTGGTGTCGCTGCGTGATTCTCCACGGACAGACGGGTGAGATATTGGGTCACCGTTTGCTGAGCCCAAGATGGAGACGCTGTTCCAGTCCTGGGAGATTGTTTAAGACGGGTTCGATATTAGGTGTGGGGCTTACCGAGCAGAGTGACTTTTTTTTTTGTTTTGAGAAACTACTTGGGAGTAGCCCAGAGAAAGCTACGTTTTTCCACATTTGCTCTCTACAAAGCAGGGCCAAAATCCTTTCCTCTAAGATCTCCGACGACTCTGAATCTAGTATATGGCGACAACAACAAAATTGTGCTAGAGGCCTACAATTTCCAAGGTCTCCGCCCCGCGCTCCCACCACCGCCGCCTGCCGGCCACTCCGGCCCCGGGGTCCACCAGCCCCGTGGCGGCTCCGACGCCTCCGCCTGGCATGGCCTCCCGTTCCCCGTTCCCTCGGCCCTGGGCCGCACTCGCGAGCTCCGCTGGATGGAGTCCAACCCCTCCTCGGTGGAATCCGGTGGCCGCTCCTACCGCACCATGCTCTGCTCCTCCCCGACGCTCGCCTCCCCCTCGTCGCCTCCACCACCCTCGCCACCCGCTGCGTGCCCTGGGCTCCGCTCTGAGGTGCACCGGGTCGAGAACGACGCTGGTCTGGATGCAGATGGCAACTGGGAGATGGCTTCGGGCAGGAGGCGTCCGCGCCCTCGCCATGCCCCTCGCCGGCGCGTTGTTCGATCCCCACCGCTCGCTGACCACCGCACCCCCTCGCCGCGGGCGGATGAGTGCCCACGCTGCCTTGGCACCAGGCACCCCCGCTCTAAGTGCAAGAGGGACGTGCGCTGCCGGCGCTGCCGCTTCTTCGGGCACATCGCCCGTTTCTGCACCAACCCCTGGTACTCCCCCCCATCCGGCGCCCCCGCTGCCAAGCGACCGCGCGTGTCTCCTTCGCGCTCGTCCGGCTCCTTCGCCCCTAGCATGGCAGGGCCCCTCGGGCCACGTCCTCCGGCCCCTCCCATGCTCCGTCGTCACCCGCACCTAGCCCCGCCTCCCCGCATGCTCCCTTCGGCGTAGCAGACCCTGCCCCCGCGGCCATTGCCATGACGGGTCACCCCACGCTTCGCCCGGCTGGCGCCGTCTGCTACATGCCGCGCACCGCACGTCTCGAGGAGGCTGAGCGCGCCCTCGACCTGGCTCTCGTCGCCATGGTCGCTGGGAACCGGCATGGCGTCTTCGCGGCCGACATTGTCGACGCGCTTAGTGCGCGCTTCCGTCTCGGCCCGGACGCGTTCTCCGTCCATCGTAGCCGTGACGGCGAGTTCCTCCTGTGGTTCGCGGACGCCGCCACCCGTGCGCGCGTGGCCGCGGCCCCCTTCCGCGCCCCCGATTCCGCCTCATCCTCCATCCTTGGAGCAGGCTCGTCGGCGTTGAGCCCATCTCGCTGCGCATCTCCGTCGACATCGAGATCATCGAAATCCCGGAGCATGGCTGGGACATCTCCTCCGCCATCCAGTTGCTGCCGCTGTTTTGCCTCATGGACCGGCTCGCCCCGGAGCCACTCAACGACAGCGACATGTTCAATTTCCGGCTCTCTGCCTGGACCGCCGACCCCGACTCGATCCCGCGGCCTTCTGAGCTTCTACTGTCCGAGCCCTACGCCTATGCTGATGCCGACCCTAGCACCGTCGACCGCTTCGTCGTCGAGCTGCTGCGCTTTATCGCCTCCATCCATGTCCGGCGCTCTGCAGACTACCGCCTTCCCGGCCGTCTACCATCTCCCACCCCCACCCCCCGCCTCTGGTGACAGCGGTGACGCAGGCCGCGGCTCCCCGCCCTGCCCGGACTCGTGGCTGCTCCAGCATGATTTCCCGTCCCCAGGTGGTTCTTGACCGGGGCCAAGCTGTGGTCATGGTCGCAGTTCTTATGGCCATCATCGCCGGCAGCGTGCAACGCCACCGTCCCGCGAGTGGCATGGCGTCCTCGGGCCACACCCCCCTGTTGGCGGCTTTTCCCGCGGGCCCTGGGTCCACGCGCGGCTCTCCCCTGACACGGCCGCGGCTTCCGCTATGCTCCAAGAAACAGCCAGCAACTCGGTCCTGGCTGTTCAAATCGGGACGCGGGCCGGTCCACCCTCCGACCGTGGCGGCCAGCTACTGGTTGAGGCCGCCTCGGATCCCCTCGGCGACACCCTATTCCCATCGTTGTTGCTGATGCCTCCTCCTGACGCAACCGTTGCGGCTGATCTGCACCTGCACCCCTCCAGCCCACCACCACTTGGCAGCGCGCCCGACATGCCCGCTGCAGACCC
Source organism: Triticum aestivum (assembly GCF_018294505.1). NCBI lineage: Eukaryota > Viridiplantae > Streptophyta > Magnoliopsida > Poales > Poaceae > Triticum > Triticum aestivum. Next base: position 414,273,307 of record NC_057809.1, read on the forward strand.
CGAAGCTTCCCTTTTTTGGTGATCCCGAGCCCTCTGCTCTGGTCGTGGTGGGCCCCCCTGCGGATCCCCAGGTGGTCTCCCCCACGCCCTTGGAGCTGGCCGACCAGCCAATGGCTGGCCATGCACCCCCACCCTGCTAGCCACTACGGACAACCCGGTGGGGCAGTCTGTGGGACCCTCCTCCCCATCAGCTGGCCCGCCCCAGATTCCCGGGCCTTAGCCGGGTGTGTTGGAGGTGATATGTCTCCGTCGTATCTATAATTTTTGATTATTCCATGCCAATATTCTACAACTTTCATATACTTTTGGCAACTTTTTATACTATTTTTGGGGACTAACATATTGATCCAGTGCCTAGTGCCAGTTCCTGTTTGATGCATGTTTTTGTTCCGCGGAAAATCCATATCAAACGGAGTCCAAACGGGATAAAAATGGACGGAGATTATTTTTGGAATATATGGAAAATATGGGAAGAAAAATCCACGCGAGATGGTTCCCGAGGGGGGCACGAGGCAGGGGCGCGCCCCTGACCCTCGTGGCCCCCCCCGTAAGGCGGCTAATGCTATTCTTTTGCCGCAAGAAAGCTAATTTTCAGGAAAAAAATCTCGGCAAAGATTTCAGTCCAATCGGAGTTACGGATCTCCATATATATACGAAACGGTGAAAGGGCAGCCAGAGAGAACGCAGAAACAGAGAGAGACAGAGAGACATATCCAATCTCGGAGGGGCTCTCGCCCCTTCCATGCCATGGAGGCCATGGAACAGAGGGGAAACCCTTCTCCCATCTAGGGAGGAGGTCAAGGAAGAAGAAGAAGGAGGGGGGCTCTCTCCCCCTCGCTTCCGGTGGCACCGGAGTGCCACCGGGGGCCATCATCATCACCACAATCTTCACCAACAACTTCACCGTCATCATCACCAACTCTTCCCCCCTCTATGCAGAGGTGTAACCCCTCTTTTACCCGCTGTAATATCTACTTAAACATGGTGCTCAATGCTATATATTATTTCCCAATAATGTATGGCTATCCTATGATGTTTGAGTAGATCCGTTTTGTCCAATGGGTTAATTGATGATCGTGATTGATTTGAGTTGCATGTTTTATTATTGGTGCTATCATATGGTGCTCTCCGTGTCGCGCAAGCATGAGGGATTCCCGCTGTAGGGTTTGCAATATGTTCATGATTTGCTTATGGTGGGTGGCATGAGTGACAGAAGCACATACCCGAGTAAGTAGGTTGTCTGCGTATGGGATAAAGAGGACTTGATACTTTAATGCTATGGTTGGGTTTTACCTTAATGATCTTTAGTAGTTGCAGATGCTTGCTAGAGTTCCAATCATAAGTGCATATGATCCAAGTAGAGAAAGTATGTTAGCTTATGCCTCTCCCTCAAATAAAATTGCAATAATGATTATCGGTCTAGTTATCGATTGCCTAGGGACAAATAACTTTCTCGTAACAAAAAGCTCTTTACTAAAACTAACTTAGTTGTGTCTTTATCTAAACAGCCCCTACTTTTTATTTACGCGCTCTTTATTATCTTGCAAACCTATCCAAAAAGACCTACAAAGTACTTCTAGTTTCATACTTGTTCTAGGTAAAGCGAATGTTAAGCGTGCGTAGAGTTGTATCGGTGGTCGAGAGAACTTGAGGGAATATTTGTTCTACCTTTAGCCCCTCGTTGGGTTCGACACTCTTACTTATCGAAAGAGGCTACAATTGATCCCCTATACTTGTGGGTTATCAAGACCTTTTTCTGGCGCCGTTGCCGGGGAGTCATAGCGTGGGGTGAATATTCTCGTGTGTGCTTGTTTGCTTTATCACTAAGTAATTTTTATTTGTTGTTCTTAGTTGTTTTCTATCTTTAGTTATGGGTAGGAAACGCAAAATACCAAAAAAAATAGTCGTACCTACTGAACCAACAGTTGAAGAACCACTCAAAATCTATCACACTCCTGGAGCTTATTACTTGGATCATCTTCGATCCCTATGTGCTCGTGCTGAAACCCCAACTAGCTTAGTTGAGGGCAAATCTTTAGATGAGCATGCTTGTTATGTGCGACACCGTATATCTGAAAAAGGGAAACGTTTACTGGATCAAATTCATCGTTTGCAATGCTATGCTTGGAATTTATGCGAAATATATGATATTACTTGTTGTTCTGAAGACCCTAAGAAACACCTTCCCTACCAATGTTTGTTTAGTGATAATGGAATCGTGTCTTATTATGCTAAGGGTGTTTATAATTACTATGATGTTCCACAAATTGAAGAATTTGTTGCTTTAAAGGGTGCTTATGAAATTGCTTCTTTAATTGAAAAGTATGATGCTACTCTTTACAAATCTGAAAATTTTGCCATACTTGAATATTGTTATGAGAATTATGCTTATAATGCCTATGTTAAACCATATATCGATGTCTCCTCCGCTGTCCAAGAAGAGACTAATATTTTGCAGGAGCTTATGGAAGAAGAAATTGATGGAACTGTGAGCTCATTGGATGAAAAAGATGATGAGGAGAGCGAAGAACAAAAGGAGGAAGAGCGGATTAGCTACCCGTGCCCACCTTCTAATAAGAGTAACTCTTCAACTCATACATTGTTTAATTTCCCTTCGTGCTTACCGAAGGATGATTGCTACGATGATTGTCATGATCCCATTGATTCTCTTGAAATATCCCTTTTTGATGATGCTTGCTATGCTTGTGGCCAAGATGCCAATATGAATTATGCTTATGGAGATGAACTTGCTATAGTTCCTTATGTTAAAGATGAAATTGTTGCTATTGCACCCACGCATGATAGTCATATTATCTTTTTGAATTCTCCCGACTACACTATATCGGAGAAGTTTGCACTTATTAAGGATTATATTGATGGGTTGCCTTTTACTGTTGCACATGGTGATTTTGATGAATATAATATGCATGTGCTTGCTGCTCCTACTTGCAATTATTATGAGAGAGGAACTATATCTCCACCTCTCTATGTTTCCAACATGATAAAATTGTAATAAACTGTTTATACTATGCATTGGCCTTTACTTTGTGTGCATGAATTGTTCTTGTATGACATGCCGATGCATAGGAAGAGAGTTAGACTTCGTCATTGCATGATATATGTTACTTTGTGCTCACCACTAAATTACAAATCATTGTTAATTAAAATTGGCTTTGATATACCTTGGGATCCAGGTGGATCCATTACTTGAGCACTATATGCCTAGCTTAATGGTTTTAAAGAAAGCGCTGCCAGTGAGACAACCCGGAAGTTTTAGAGAGTCATTTATTTCTGTTGTGTGCTTTTATAAGGTTTAAAAATAAAAATAATGTGCCAAGATTTGCCTTTAGGATGTTTACTTTGCTTGTTGGTTTGTACGGTGCAGGACAGAAACTTTGGCTGTAATGCGCGATTTTACATTTTTTACTGGAACATCAAATGGTTATGATTCTTTTTGCATTGTCTTTCTATACAAATTTTTTATTTTTCCTAATTTTGGTAGAATTTTTGGAGTACCAGAGGTATGGTGAATGTTCATATTATTACAGACTGTTCTGTTTTAGACAGATTCTGTTTTTGATGCATAGTTTGCTTGTTTTGATGAAACTATCGATTTATATCAGCGGATTAAGCCATGGAGAAGTTATATTACAGTAGCTATAATGCAAAAACAAAATATGAATTGGTTTGCAATAGTACTTAGAGTAGTGATTTGCTTTATTATACTAACGGATCTTACCGAGTTTTCTGTTGAAGTTTTGTGTGGATGAAGTGTTCGATGATCGAGAAGGTCTCGATATGAGAAGAAGGAAGAGAGGCAAGAGCTCAAGCTTGGGGATGCCATAGGCACCCCAATTAAATAATCAAGAGACTCAACCGTCTAAGTTTGGGGATTCCCCGGAAGGCATCCCTTCTTTCTTCAACAAGTATCTGTACGTTTTCGGATTCGTTTCGTTCATGCGATATGTGCAATCTTGGAGCGTCTTTTGCGTTTAGTTTTCATTTTTCTTTTATGGACCATGCTTGTATGATATAGTCCTTGGTTGATTTATGGAATGCTCATTGCACTTCACTTATATCTTTTGAGTATGGATTTTATAGAATGCTTCATGTGCTTCGCTTATATCATTTGAAGTTTGGATTGCCTGTTTCTCTTCACATAGAAAACCGCCATTTGTAGAATGCTCTTTTGCTTCACTTATATTTGTTAGAGCGTGGGCATATCTTTTGTAGAAAGAATTAAACTGTCTTGCTTCACTTATATCTATTTAGAGAGATGACAGGAACTGGTCATTCACATGGTTAGTCATAAAATCCTACATAAAACTTGTAGATCACTGAATATGATATGTTTGATTCCTTGCAATAGTTTTGCGATATAAAGATGGTGATATTAGAGTCATGCTAGTGGGTAGTTGTGGATTGTAGAAATACTTGTGTTGAAGTTTGTGATTCCCGTAGCATGCACGTATGGTGAACCGTTATGTGATGAAGTCGGAGCATGATTTATTTATTGATTGTCTTCCTTATGAGTGGCGGTCGGGGACGAGCGATGGTCTTTTACTACCAATCTATCCCCCTAGGAGCATGCGTGTAGTACTTTGTTTCGATAGCTAATAGACTTTTGCAATAGGTATGTGAGTTCTTTATGACTAATGTTGAGTCCATGGATTATACGCACTCTCACCCTTCCACCATTGCTAGCCTCTCTAGTACCGTGCAACTTTCGCCAGTACCATAAACCCACCATATACCTTCCTCAAAACAGCCACCATACCTACCTATCATGGCATTTCCATAGTCATTCCAAGATATATTGCCATGCAACTTCCATCATCATCATATACATGACTTGAGCATTCATTGTCATATTGCTTTGCATGATCGTAAGATAGCTAGCATGATGTTTTCATGGCTTGTCCGTTTTTTTATGTCATTGCTACGCTAGATCATTGCACATCCTGGTACACCGCCGGAAGCATTCATATAGTCATATCTTTGTTCTAGTATCGAGTTGTAATATTGAGTTGTAAGTAAATAAAAGTGTGATGATCATCATTATTAGGGCATTGCCCCAGTGAGGAAAGGATGATGGAGACTATGATTTCCCCACAAGTCGGGATGAGACTCCGGACTATAAAAAAAAGAGGCCAAAGAAGCCCACCAAAAAAATGAGAGTAAAAGAGAGAAGGGGCAATGTTACTATCCATTTACCACACTTGTGCTTCAGAGTAGCACCGTGTTCTTCATATAGAGAGACTCTTGAGTTATCACTTTCATATACTAGTGGGAATTTTCATTATAGAACTTGGCTTGTATATTCCGATGATGGGCTTCCTCAAACGCTCGAGGTCTTCATGAGCAAGCAAGTTGGATGCACACCCACTTAGTTTTCAGTCTGAGCTTTCATACACTTATAGCTCTTAGTGCATCCGTTGCATGGCAATCCCTACTCACTCACATTGATATCTATTGATGGGCATCTCCATAGCACGTTGATACGCCTAGTTGATGTGAGACTATCACTACAAAAAAAATACACTTCCGTGATGATACATGTTTGTCACAGTAGGTCGCGTTTTTGTCATGCATGTACATCCATGACGATTTTATGACAGAATCAAGATAGTCATACCTGTGTTGTCGTAGAAGTGTTCCATGACATTACCAAAATTATCATCACGGAAGTGTCCACTTCCATGACGATAAATCGCGCGTCACAGAAGTGCTTTCGTCAAGGGTGACCGACACGTGGCATCCACCGTAACGGAACACCGTTAAGCTATCGGGTCGGATTTTGGATCCGATAACCCGTTAACAGCCCTGACCAATGAGAAATTTCCACGTGTAAAATTCTGATTGGCCGAAGGGAACACCTGTCAGCTCGTCATTGGGCCAGATGTCGCCCGTCCATTGGAGGAGACATACCTATGATACGTCGACACGTGGCTGGGCCCAACAGAGGCCCATATAGGTTAAAAAGGTCGGCCCAGTCAAAGGCCTATAGAACTTAATCAGGTACTAGTGGGCCAGCCCAATAACGACCTGCTTAATAAAGTCCCATTTATGGCCCGAAGCCAGATCTGGCCCGTTAATTGTTCGCCTAATATTTGGGCCCATTTACGGCCCGAAGCCAGATCTGGCCCGTTAATTGTTCGCCCAATATTTGGGCCCATTTGCGGCCCGAAGCCAGATCTGGCCCGTTAATTGTTCGCCGAATATTTGGGCCCAACTACAGCCCAGTGACTTTTGGCCTGTTAGAGGCCTGATGTAGGCATGGGCCCATTTCATCCCGGTGTGACTTTCGGCCTGAGAATGGCCCGTGCTGCCCATGGGCCATATATGGTCCGACGGGGCATCGGGCCCACTAACGACCCTTGCTAAAGGTGGCAACAGTTAAGCCCAACGTGGCTTTGGGCCTGTTAAAGGCCTGTCGCGTAATTCGGCCCGTTGATGCCTGTGCTAAGCTTTCGGCCTCTTAAAGGCCCATGATATCAGTGGGCCAACTAAGGCCGGAGATATGTTTTGTCCTGGTAACGGCCCGTGAGCTAACTGGGCCCAAAACGGCCCGGTCTACATTTCCGCTTGCTGAAGGCCCGTCGACGACTAGTGAAAATTGAGGCCAACATGCATTTTGGCTTGCTAAAGGCCTGTGGTTTCATCTCGGCCGTAACAGGCCAGTACAATATTCAGCCTGTTAATGGCCCAACGCTACCTGCGCCAAACTAAGCGCTGGGTCGACAAAAGGCCCAACTAAAATATAGGCCGGTGTAAGTTTGGGCCTGGCGCAATGTGTGAAGGCCCCAATCATTCGGGCCCAAGAAAGATGCAGGTCGGCCCAATTGTGGCCCGCTAAAAACCTGGCCTGTTAGGGTCGAATGTTTCGGTCCGGTCGACTACATCTGATTTTTTCCAGATAGCGAATGATGGTAGTAACCAGTAGGAATTAAGAACAAACCTACTCTATACAATAAAGAAATTACGACATAGTAACTAAGAATAAACCTACACTATACAATAAAGGATTTAAGGTATATTACATCCACTGGGCATCGAAGTTCGCCACCAGTGATCATAAAGCGCAACGAAGAAGCAGATTACAAAAATTGGGCACCATTGCAGCGTAACAAAATAATACTGAACCGAGACCACTTCCAAAACAGTTCAAGAAAGGTTAGCCTTGCAGGGGAACTGCTGCGCAAGCTGCTGAGCAAGGCTGTGAGACCGGCCTAGCATGTCGGTCATAGCTTCCAGGTGTAGCTGTTTAGCGATGAGGTTCTCATTGGTGTTCTCCGCAATCTTTCTTAGAGATAGGACTTCAAGTCGAAGTTGAGTTGCAGAATGCCTTTATGCTAGAACTTGGGACTCAAGAAGTCAAACTGATTCAGACAACGAATTCTGTGAGCTTGTCTGACTGTTAGTCTCAAGTAACTTGAACACTGCATCAAGACAAGACTTTGGGGTTGTCTCGCTATCTTCAAGATGTTTTGCCTTCTTTGCTGCAATATATGTTGGGTTTGTCTCACAGCCTTCAGCAGACTTGTGCATGCTATCAGGCATATCACCCTGAAACAAAGCAGAGAGATGACAGGTTTTGCACGTGTATAAACAAAGATGATAACTATTCTGTCAATTCTATCCAATTTCAAATTAGAAAATAAAGAGTAAGTTCAAAATATCAATAGCATAACTTGGCATTGTTCATAATGCGGGGAGCTTCACCACACTACTGGATTACCATGTCAACATAACAAGCATAGATGAAGGGCAAAGAAAATCATTGTATCTATTTTGGATAATGTGCATGGCATGTTGTTCATATCATTAGCCACATCAGTAAGATAAAACAGGAGATGACAAGGTGCAAACGTGGGCTGCTTCACCACACACTGGATTATAGATCCACAAAAACAAGCATACATATAGGGAGTATTAAGTAATGTGCATGGTATGAATAAGGAATTTGGTTTTACAAGTAAAACTTAGAACTTACAGTTCTTACGAACATGAATTTTGGTAGAAACAGCAAACTAAACAACAGTAAACGATAGGGAGTATGAGCAAATTAAACAACAGTTGAGGATAAAGGCTTTAGAAGGACTGACTTACATTAACAGCTAACACCGGCTTTATAATGCCCTTCTCCATGTCAAGGGAAGGATAACTCAAGAATTTCAGCACAGAATCTTCTTCATAAGCATTGCCTGTACTCTACATTTTGTAGAGAGTAATTATAGATATGATAATACTGGAAGGGATAGAGGATAATGAAGATAAGATGCAGATTGATGCTACATAATCAACTACCAATCCCTGAAAGTACAAGCATTACAGGACAAAATGTACTGACAAGAGCAATGGGCTACACTTCTGCACTGGCATTGTCTGTGTATTCTACTTGTTGGTAAGATTAAATATATATCTGATCTTTTTTAGTAAATGGTGAACAAGGGAGATAAGATGCAGAATGCTACAAAATGAACCAATCCATCTTCCCATAATACAAGAGTGTTTTGAACACTGGTGTACTATACAAAACGTTCTTATATTATGGGACGGAGGGAGTAGCTGTTAATGTAAGTATAGTGATAGACCACGTTCAGTCCTTACAAGAGGACTGCAGAGCTAAACCTCTTCAAAAGCATTGGGTTGATTCTAAATTTATGTAAGAGTCCATACAGATCTTATAATGTCCACCAAATGGACGATTACGAGGCTAACATGTGCAGTGATGCTACATAATCAAACAACTATGAAAGTAAGTATGGTCATACAGGGCAAGAGGTACTCACAAGAGCAATGCAGTGTGCAGTATAGTTGCGAGATTCTGTGGTCCCTTGAGAACAAATGTTCTTCTGCTAACAGTTTTCATACAAGTGAGACATTAAGGCAAATGCAGAATGTAGTTCAAATTGTGATGTGATATCATTGACAGTACCTTACGCTGCAGCCGAGACCAATGTGTAACAAGATTATTCCAGTCACCGTCGGATAAATGTAGCACCGGAGACTTTATAGAAATTTCGTTCAGAGGCTTGCCATCGAAGTGAGCATGCCTCAGGTAGGAACGATACTTCATCAACGAGTGCTTGAAAAGCGCAACCAACCCTTGCTCTTCATCACAATCCAGTTTGCTCCTCGCCTATTTAAAAGAATGAAATCATGTGTCTTCTGTCAGCAGAAACATATGCAGTAATGACCATGAATAACATTAGTACATTACTTACGCGTAAGTTGCGGAGGAAGACTGGAAATTGTTCTGTGTCTGCGGTATAATCTTTCCATGAAGGAAAGATGCGCACAAAGTTCCTGACAACAACATAAGCTTCATCTTCTAAACTAGGAAGAAATGGAACAGGGGTCCTATTTGGTACAATTGGGGCTCTCTCTAGTTCGAAAAGGGATTTGGCAACTGGATTTGCTATACTCTTTGCTGGAATGGGGGTTTTGCGTCGTACAGCTGGTGCTATGTCAACTGGCATAATCATACTGTTTGCTGCAGTTGGGGTCTGCTGAGTTGGGGCATCAGAAATGACCAGTGTAGTAGGGCTAGAGACTGCTAGAGTTCGGGTATTTTGTGGGTCAGGTGATATTGCAACTACACCTAATGGGCTATTTGATTTATCAGGTGCCACTACCTTTTCCAAATACTTTGCTTGTGCTCCTCCATGATCAGCAATCGCCCTCTTCATTTTGAACGTCTGATACACAAGAACAACATTTGAATGGATAAATATGGTATGATGACAGATGGAATATGTACTAAAAATTGATAGGCATGGCGTATTCACATACACGATGTGTAAACTAAGCTAATGGCAGTTCGACAAGTAGAAGCAATGCAAAGCATCAGTTGCAAGATATGTGCGAGCAATGTAACCTTGGAAAGTTAGAGCAAGTACCTTGATGGGTAATAAGATAGGGCATCTTCCTCTGACTCCTCCACCAGGGAGCTACATTGACTTAGGTCTCCCTCTAGCTCAGAATCACTTTAGGATCATATTCTGAGCATGAATCTGTAGGTGGAGAGCGTTTGCATTGCATTGCATCCAGACTTGATTTCAGTCCCTTAATGCCAAGTTTGACAGCCATGGCATTGTTCCGCTTTATTCTTTTCATGCGCGCAAGCTCATAATCATTATGATGCTGTTGAGAATCTGAGATTCATGAAAACATAAAAAGTAGTCGGATTATCTATGGAATGCATTACGGATTCAACTCGGAGAGTGTCTCCCTATAAACCCCTGCATATGCAAAGTTCACCTCCCCAACCGTGCTGACCAGACCACACACAGAAATACAAACCCCTTATGTCTCTATAACAGGCAGGCACACATTTCAAAACTGAAGTAGGAACATTAGAATCATATGAAATTCGTACTTGAACAAATAAACTAAGCAATTATGAGTGGCGTAATGTTTAGCTTCAAGGGTGGAGTGTTGGTAGTGCGACACAAAGCAAGTAGGCAAATTGTATTCCATGTAAAAGATCGAAACCTATGTAAAAGCTGGAAATGACACTTTCTTTCTATACAATGCAGTGTTCGTTACCCACACATGATGGAAGAGATCACATAGAGAAATACTATTCAGTCATGTCTACGGTTCCAATATTTAGAAACAGGGTGGTCCACCCTAAAATAATATTGACAACAAATATGACAAGGCAAGCATAGATGTAGTGAATCAATCATTTACTTGTGAGCTTACTAGGACAAGTATGCAGAATTGTAACTGCAGTAAGAGACCGTCCAAAATCTGAATGAAGAAGTTTGTCTAGCACTTATTGTTTGCAACTAATCGACGTGAATAATTGGATATTATATCGAATGAGTAAGAAAGACAAGTAAAATTGTCAACAAACCTGGCTTGCAGTAGTAATCTGGGTCAATGTCACTACAACCAACAATCCAAAATGACTAGTTTCTGTTCCGAGGGCCGGAATTTTGAAAACCCTGTGAACTTTAGAGGTACTAAGATTACCAAAATACATCTGAACCATTAAGTGTAGGTATCACTGAGCACACAAGAAACCCTAATGACAGTCCTGCCTAATGAGTAATGAATCAATAAGAAAATGGGTGATGAGGAGTGGCTGCTGAGTGTTGAGGACGTATCTCAGGATAAATCGTGTTGGCTTGGTGGGTGCTGCACGCCTGAGCCATGAACGGACTGGGAAGGTAGGCACGGCGGCGCGCCCAGGCAGCGGTGACGCTGTTGGGCGAGCGGCTCCTGGCCTCCTGTTAGTACGGCGTCTCCTTCTAGAGTCATGCCGTCCGGGGACGGCAAGTCGCCGGCGAGGCAGGCGGCTGGGGGCGAGTAGAGATCGGAAGCGCGTAGCAGAACAGAGGGGAATCGGGGCCTGGGACGACCCAAAATCCCAGGGTGGGCCGGCCCACCGTGGGCACCCTGTAGACATACACACCCGAGCGGCGAACATGCATTTTCGAAACTAATTTAGGAACATTTAGCTAACCAATTAAACAACTCTGTTTTAATAATATCAGATTCGTATTTGAACAACTAAGCTTGTTTAGCTTGATGGGTGGAGCAGTGTTATTATGACACGAAGCACGTATTCTGATCGTATGGTGATCATAAAAGGGGGAAACTCCAAGCATATTTTTTTAGCAAAAGAGGGTTTCCCCTCCGATTTCTATTAAAAAAACCACCACGGAACCAACATGATCAATTAAACCTTAAGCATGATCAATTAAACCGTATTATGGCTGTGCCATGGTAGATTTGAAGCTGCAAACCGGAGAAATGATATTTAGCATCCATTGTTTGCTTCGAACTAAGAACTAAATTCTAAGAGCTGAAAATAAAGTAGAGTAACCGAGTTAAGATCTATTTTCTGGTTGAGATCAAAAAGTTGAGGAGATATGAAGTACCACCTCTCTTGCGGCGCCGTGTAGGCATCGGGGGTGTGATGGCTGTCGGTGGCGTTGAAGCAGATCTGCGATGGTAGACGGGTGCATCGGGGGATAAGTCCCGTTGCGGTGGAAGAGAAGGTCGTGTGAGCGGCCCCAACAAAGAGGACGACGGTGCCGATGAAGCGAGAGGACGCGATGCAAGGCTATTGGTCCATCGCCATGGATGATAAACGTCCATCTCTAGCAGTGGACGACGCGGTCTTGGTAGGCGCTCCAGCATGGTGGAGGACGGTGGCGATGGATGTGGTGGAGGACGGCGGCGATGGATGGGGTGGCGGACGGAGGCTGGTGTGGGGATGTGGTGTTCTAGCGTGGACGGTGTATGAATGGGAAAATGGAGGGAGAGGTACCGGGAACCATGTTTTTGGGATGCGCCTGTCTGAAATATGGGAAAGTTACGAACTTAGCCCCCGTTTAAACTTTGGACGTCTCGTCGGTTGGGGATAGGACGGTAATCTCGCATCTCGCCAATATTTGCCCAGAGCGATTTCAGGCGAGGAGAGGGTGGTTGGCGCCCACGGTGTATGAACGTGGCTGACAGGTAGGGCGGTTGTGTCACGTCTGAGTGAAGTTACAAACCTGCCCCTATTGAAAATATTTGCCTACATCGATTTCGGCCAAGTCGAGTTTGTTTTGCCGCCCACCGTGTATGAATGGGGAATGGAGGGAGAAACAGAGGTCTTTTAGACGAGCTTGAATCAAATGAGTTTTGCCGCCCATGTTTGACGCCCACCGTGTCGGAATGGGCTCAGAGGCGGTCGTGTCACGTCTAATTGAAGTTACTAACCTACCCCTATTTAGAGCAGTGGAAATCGGGCCGATGGATTGTTCGTGTAATGGGTAGACAGTAATTTCCATCTTCCAAACACTTGGCTTCAGGCAGCCGACGTGGGAGTGGACATTTTGCCGCTTCTTTCGAATTTTGGGACAATAAGCATCCACATTTACCCTGGCAACTAAATTTGAATCCATTTTGTATTCCTATATGAATCTTTATAAATCATTCTATGTGTTTTTATATATCTTCAAAAGGACGACAAAGATGTATGCCACTGTCATATATGAATATGGTTTACAAATGTCGATACTCAAATTCAGAAACTAGAATCCAGTTTAAGGTGAATTCAAATATTTGTAACACTTCATGTCCAACTCAAATGTCACACGCAGCATAATGTGTACTCCCATTTAGATATGTACACAAACGATGTATCAAGAGTCAAATACCGAGTCAATCAACCAAGAATGTATAGAACTAATAGACATAAAAACACTTATAGAGTATATGGATCAATAATATCAACTAACATACATAGGCCAGGTCGCTGTACTTTTTTTGGCTACAACAGCATCCTTTTTTAGTCAGCATCTTGGCCCTTTCCGATGCGTGCCACTTATGGTCCATCTATACTACTACTATTGCTGAATGCACATTCAGCCCGATTGGCATATTTGTAGGTCTGGCATAGCAATCCAAATTAAATGTCTCCGAGTCTTATCAATTAATACAGACTTGTGCTTAAATAAAATTACAAACCAAAAAACAAAAAAAAACAATTATTACATGATCTCTAAAACAAATGGTTTGATTGATTACATGAACAGACAACACAAAGGTTATTCAACTACGGAAAGAACATTTCACCTATGATTTACCAAGTAGGAATTTAATTTCCTTCTTTCCTTCAGGACCTTAACAATCTGGTCAGTCTCAGCTTGCTTTGTTTTGAAATCCACCAAATATTTAATGGTTGTCTTGAGTACTGCTTGTGATTGTGCTGTTTGCTTCCTCAACATGTCAACTTCATCTCTAAGTGCAGAAGCAGAATCTCTTTCTACCACTAGTTTAGCCTCTAGAGCATCAGCAGTTGGCAATTCATAATGCGCGATTGGGCCAGTGCCACTGCTGTGGGATGATGCAACATCCATGGGGACCTCGCTCTTTGATCTTGGGCTAACCTGTTTTGCCATTAAAGTTCCGACTGGATTCAGAAAAGTTGAAGTTAGCAAAACATCTCAACTAGGAGTTATAACAGCAAACCAGTTAAACAAACAAGGAATTAAAGAGTTTCAATTGGATGCTGAAAAATAGTTATTAACATCATTGTAACCCGCTGTTGCAGCAGCAAAGTAGTTAAACAAACAAGTAGATATTTAAGTTAAGGCAAACAGGTAATTCTTAACAGTAAGTATCAAACACATAGATAGGCGCAGTCTACAATATGATTAACAGGCTGTGCCATTATGTAATCAGTAGCAAACTAAATTAAGCCAAGCAACGTAATTGAACAATTGTGCAATAAGTGGCTAACTAAAATTCTGAGAAGGAGGTAACTGAACTTACGCTAGTTCTTTGTACATGCACACTGCAACTTCTTTTTCGCTTACAAGGTTGTACGAAGGAGTCCATGGCATCAACTGCTTGGATACGCAGTCCCAATACTTCTTTCTTCCCACACTGCATGGGTAAGTCGAACGTTTAATCTGGTAACATGGTGCGTCCTTGATATGTTATATGAGGATGTGTAGTCAGACTAGTTGTAGCCAAACACATCACACTGGCTTTTACTGTATATTTCATGCGATTACTTTTGGCATATCGAGATCTAAGCAATCTACAATAGGATGAAAAGACTGGCATCCTTCACATTATTGGCGAACTTAGTTCATAGAAACAAGCAATTCAACCATTCTGTGGGTAAATCAAAAGCGCCACTGGAATATTTTTCACTATCCAATCATACACGCAAAAAGGGGCGACGCCACCATAGGGGCTGGTATGGGCGGCCACCTCAGGTGGCTGGAAAGTGTGCACCTACTTTGAGTCATCTAGGTTGGCCCATGCTAGTTTTGTTCGTCCCAACGCATGAGCAGGCAATGTAAAAAATGAAGAAAAATGTTTCAATTTGGATGGCCAATAATATAAGTGCAAGGCAGGCCCTATAGCAGGCTCGCGTCCCAAATGAGCGCCTCCCACATCAATCGACAATAGGAAAAATCCCAATTCATTCGCTCCAGCCTCCAGTCTGGTTCACTCCTAACCTAGCCACCGCTGGATAGACCGACACAACACTTCCTCGCGCCCTCGTTGGAGGGCGATCGACGGGCTTCAAGCGAACGGAAGGACAAGAAGATGAAGATCCAACCCTGGGTGTAGCCTGTGTGGGAGGCAGCGGCGGCAGCACGGGCATGGCATCGAGCTTGCACAAACGGACAGTCACAGCTTGCAAGAGTAGCATGCGCAACGAGCAGGTACATCACATCCCTGATTATATCTAATTCAACTCTTCAATTTCTGGCCAATAGTTAAACCTGACGGTGTTGTAAAACTGCTTGTATGTAGGGAATCTATGAGAAAATGAAATCAATTTCTACTTATTTTATAACTCCCCCAATCAATACTGAACTGACTGAATCTGATGTATCTAATCAAGTTTCCAGTGCAAACATACAAGCTCATGTTGTTCTTGAGCCTGAAGTGTCTAATGAACAGACTGCTAATGAAGGATTTGATGCAGGCATTTTACATGCTCCTGGTGATGAACATATAGTGTCTAATGAGGGATCTAATGCAAGCATTTTGCAAGCTCATTGAAGGATCTACTATGTTGAGAGAGACAGAGATTTGCAGGCATTGCTGCAAGCCAATTATAGTGCATCTTCATAGCTTGAGGAAACGTCGAGGCCATCTGAAAGTGCGTTATATCGACTAGAGGGGGGTGAATAGGCGATTTTTATGAAAGTCTTCAAAACGTGAGAGTTATGAAGACAAACAGTGAAGATTATGCCTATTACTATGCAGCGGAAGTTAGATTACACTAGGGCAGTCATGGTCATGTATTCAATAGAGTGAAAGCGCAATGACAAACAGCTTCAGCGTAATAAGGATCAGGTAGGAAGAAGTTATGAAGCCGAACAGATCATACATTCATGTTGTGAAGACAAAAGATAAAGCAAGCATGCAATGGCTTCACAATGTATAACTGTAAATGAAGGGAAGTGAAGATGAAACCAGTGACACGTTGAAGACAATGATTTGTTGGACCA
This sequence comes from Triticum aestivum, assembly GCF_018294505.1. Taxonomy (NCBI): domain Eukaryota; kingdom Viridiplantae; phylum Streptophyta; class Magnoliopsida; order Poales; family Poaceae; genus Triticum; species Triticum aestivum. The sequence continues at coordinate 414,289,290 of NC_057809.1, forward strand.
GTTCCAGTTGCTGTGACAACTGTACGTCTGGTTGGAGCGGCTAGGTATTTAAACCGAAGGACACACAGTCCCGGACACCCAATCAAGGACACTTAGTCCAAGACACCCAGTCCTCACCGTTTTCTCCTTGAGCTAAGGTCACACAGACCTCGCCCAATCACTCTGGTAAGTCTTCAAGGTAGACTCCCAAACCTTCACAGACTTCGTTCACTGGCAATCCACAATTTCTCTTGGATGCTCAGAACGCGACGCCTAACCGTCTGGAGGATGCACAGTCCTCAAGTGTAATAAGTCTTCAAATCACACAGACACGAAGACTTAAGTGATGCCCAATTTACTCTGGCTCTGGGTGGTTAGGGCTTTTCTCCTCACTGGGAATTTTTCTTTCAAAGGCTTCGAGGTGGGTTGCTCTCAAACGACAAAAGCCGTGCGCTGAAATCTGAGCAGCCAACCATTTAAGGTTGTGGGGGGGTGGACTATTTATAGCCACTTGGCAACCCGACCTGATCTGTCCGAAATGACCCTGGGTCACTAAGGAATTGACACGTGTACCAACGGTCGGATTTCGAACTCACACGGCAACTTTTACTTGGGCTACAAGTAAAGCTAACTTGTCTGACTCTGGACAAGATTTTCTCTCAAAGTCTTCGCTCGAAGACATAGGATTTGAATTTGGCATCACTTCAGTCATCCTGACTGGTTCTCTTCGACCCCACTTAACAGTACGGTGGTTCCTATGACACAACATGAATGAAATAAAACTACGAAGGATCTAGGTCTTCGAGTTCCAAAAGCTTCATAGGGAGTCTTCTCATGTCATTGTCTTCAATATGAATATCTTCATAAACCACCATTGTCTTCAATGTCTTCGTACATTTTTAGGGGTCATCTCTGGTAGTAAAACCGAATCAATGAGGGACTTCTACCTGTGTTTTCCTGCACTTCTCACAAACACATTAGTCCCTCAACTAGGTTTGTCGTCAATACTCCAAAACCAACTAGGGGTGGCACTAGATGCACTTACAATCTCCCCCTTTTTGGTGATTGATGACAAACTAGTTGAAGTTTTCAACGGGGAACATAATTTGTGAAATAGTAAAGGATTTTGTCTTCATAAGTTGCAAGGGCTCCCCCTGAAGATGTGCATATAAGTAATTTGCCTTTTGAATGCAAATGCACATGGCAGGTTGTACTTGTGGAGATCCACTTCAACTTATGATGACAATCCACTATGCATGTGAAAGTATATGAAGATAATGTCATGCATAATGGAAAATGGACGTCTGCAGTAAGAGATAAGTGCGGAATTTATCATCGCACATGCGGAATTTATCTTCGCATAACGGAGTGACAAGCAGGTAGCAGACGGCCATCAAGGCTAAGTGTCACAACTCAAGAAGCAAGTGTAGCAAGAACGGGAGTTGTAAGCACGAAGCAAAATTGTAGCAAAATATAGTGGCACCCGCCCAAAGTGACCCTCTTGAAGACTATAACCATCATATGCTTCTCCCCCTTTTGTCAGTGATGACCAAAAAGGTTTGAAGACATAGAGGTTTCTACGCGTTCCCAGGCGCAGCAGGGTCGGTGGAGTTGTTTGGCGGTGGTGCAGACGAGCTTGGTGCAGATTCGACGCGCGTTGAAGCAGGTGGAGATGATGTCGCGTCGTCTTCTTCTTCAATAATACGGGCAGACACGGTGGCAGCAGAAGAAGAGAACTCTGACTCTTCAAGTGATGGTGTGCTGCGCATCACCGCTCTTCTTGGAGGCGTGGAGTCAAATTTGAAGTACTCTGTGAAGCCATCCTCATGCAGTTCAGCTTCAGGGCACATCATGGTGAGGCCCTTCCAAGTGCGGCGACAGGTCTCGTGTGTGACAAATGCATTCTTGGTTGCCATATTTCTGAGGCGATTGACGTCTTGCATGATGCTTCTCATCTGCCTCTTGAGCCAGTCGTGATGCCTATCTTGCTTTTGGTGAAGAGCCACAAGAAGTTCTCTATCATTGAGTGCACGAGTGCGCTTCTTGGGTCTCTTTGCAGCTGTGCTGTTGGTGGCTTCAGTTGAGGCAGGGGCACGTGTGGTGCCAGCCATTGGATACACTCGGGAGAGAGCTTCAACACCTTCAATATTTTGAGTGAAGCTCTGGTGTTCTGCATTCTGAAGACTTAGTGGTTGCTTGGCCAGCTCGGGATATATTGCTTCAGCAGATGTGTCCACATCTGGCAAAAATATCCTATGATTGCGGGCTGAGGGTTGATAGGAGATTGCAGAGTGAAGCTTGATCAGCCTCATAACCCAAGGAGCATAAAACTTTAATCCAAACAGTTCTGAAGCAGATGCTGCAAATTGACGGATGAAGAGATCCTGTGCATTGAAGCATTTGCCATGAAGAATGCAGAAGATGAGAGTCTTCATTGCACCATCAATCGTTGCATATCGAGAGTGTCCCTTGACTGGCCAGAGAGTCCGCCTTATGATGTGATATATTGTTCTGGGCAGGTACTCTAAGTCTTCAATGAAGAACCTAGTTGGATAGGGTGCATTTGGAGGAAATGGCTTCATCATTGAGAGCATCTGACTCATATCTGGCTCAGGACGCTGAAATATGCTCTCAATGGCTTCAGCATGGAGTTGGCACCCTTCTTCAAAGAATTCGCCAGGAGTGGGAAGGCCGGTAAGCTCAATTAGGTCGAAAGCATTGGCTTCATGATGGACATTGCCTGTCATCCACTCCAGGATCCATGTCTTCGGATCTCTGTTATAGCCTTTGATATGCAAAGTGGCATAGAACTGGAGCAGAAGCTCTTCGTTCCAGTGCTCTTCGTCAGTGATAAATGGCAGCAAACCCACTTGCTTGAAGCAATCCAATGCTTCTTCTAGACCAGGCAGACCTTCAACAGCTTCAACCTCAAGGCGCTTGTGAGGAAAGATGCGGCCTTGGTTGTAGAGGATGCATGAATAATAGCTGCGCTGTTGATGGCTCCAGAACCCATCTGATACAATCCATTCCCTTGAATAAGGGTTCTTGGAGCGGTCGAAAAACGTGTTATCTGCCCTGAAGCCGTTGATGTTGAAGGAACCAGGAGCTGATGCAGGACCTGGGAACCTTGGTAGTCGTGGGATCGGCTTCTGGACCTGGGGCCTGTGCGCAATATGATAGTGGAATTGTGGTTCGGCAGCAGACTCAGGCACAGAATGTTCAGGAGCAGTAGCTTCGGTGTCTCCTGAAGTTGTTGTTGGGGAGGGCTCCACATTTGCTTCGGCGTTGTTTGTGGCAGCCTCAACATTTTCAGCTTCAGGCACGTTCTCCTTGAGAACTGCTTCTTGTTGGTGCGGGGGAGTTGGAGCTTGTGGTATTTCTGCTTGCTCTTCGGCTGATGCAGCCGGAATGTCTTCAACAGCCTAAGCCCTTGGCCCTCTGCGAAGCCTATGGAGGGTAGGCGCCGGTGGAGTTGCAGTGGGTTGGGGCTCATCTTCCTCCTGTGGGCGATCTGCCCACGACGCATCTTGTGTGATTGGCGTCAATGGACGACCAATACTGATCTGTTCGCTTGTCTCAAGCTGAGGAAGGGCTGCATCACCTTGCACATTGTCTTGGGGACCAATGTCTTCAGCAGCATTAGGGTTGGCTGCTGGAATGTCTTCAGCGTGCGGAGCCTCTATGTAACCAGGCTCATGCACTGTCATCTGACGATCTGCGTCAGGATAGCGGATGCAGAGTGGTTCAACTATCAGGGGCTCTGTGGGAGCAGCCCGAGATTTCTTGGTCTTGCGCTTCTTGATAATGGGTTCAGAAGGAGAGGCTTCAGAATGTTTTCTCTTCTTAGCCTTAGCCTCTGCAGTCCGTGTCTTCTTGTGCTGTGAGGCGGTTGATTGACTCTTTGGCTTCGAGCCAGTCGTTGCAGCGGGGAAGACAATCGGAGCATCAGGTTCTGACCTTGGCGCTTCAGGTTCGGGCACAGCCGCCTTCTTTTTCTTCTTCGCGGCCATCCTGGGGTCAATGCCGGGACGCCCAAGTGCCTTGCGCTTTTCTGCCTCATTGTAGGCTTGCACGCAACGTTCAGCCAAAGTCTTCATGCGTTCTCGTGAGCCTTGAGCTTCGGCACGCGTCTTCAGGAAGTTTTCTTTCAGCTCGTGCAACATGATCTTGAAGTTTTTCACTTCTTACACACTGAGCTTGGCCACGTGCTTCTTGAACTGAGCCTTTTCATGATCAATTTTCTGCTTCAGTTCTACAATTCGCTGGGCTATTGCAAGTTCTGAAGCGATTGCACCTTGAAAGGCAACGCTGAGGCCTATGGGTAGCTACAGATCATTGAAGCTTATGTCTGGTGTGTCAAACCATTCATCGATGAAGTTGTGGATGATGGCGACATCAAACAGAGGCAGATTGTTGAAGATTTCAGCCTCCTCCTTGCTCTTGATGAGCTGCTCAAGAGCATCATCTCCAAGATCTTCATCGCTTGAGAGATCAATGGCTTCGCAGCGCAGAATGTCAACAGCTGTGATCTCTTTGCCTGTGTGTGGCTGAGGCTTCTTGGCTTTTTGGGGCTTGGACACTCGTGATAAGCCTTCTGACTGCACATTGGCTTCAGGAGGTGCAGTTGCTAAAGGCTTCACTCTTGCGATCTTGGGAGAAGCGGCTGGCTTTGAAGCTTTTGGAGCTTTTGGCTTCTTCTGCTTTGGCTTCAGAGCAGCAGGGGCGTCATCTGACTCAGTGTCTGCTGGAGGGTCATTCACAGCAGTCCCTTGGACTAGGATGCGAGTGATGAGGCCTGCAAGATTGGCATACGGCCCGATGATATTGGGATTGGCGTTGCGTGTGCCATCTGCCCTTGGTGAGGAGGGACCAGGGTTGAAGTCAAACCCAAATTTCTTCTTGTTTATCTTCGCTGACTGTTGTGCAAACTGAAAGTTGCGCTTGAAGAGATTATCATCGCGGCACCAGAGAAGTGATGACGGATGTGCCTCAGCTGGCTGTGGTCCTCTCACCATGCATGGATAGAATCCTTGAGCAATGGCTTCGTCTTTGGACTTGGGTACGAGATTTTTGTATAATACATCTCCCCACGGTCTCTTGATGGCGCACTTCTCCGCATATTCCTGAGTGACGAAGCGGTAGTGGAACCATTGCTCTGCCCAATATCTTCGAATCCATTGGATTCGTGTCTTGCGCTGACCATAGCTTTCTTCAGGATCAGTTTTGTACATCTCTGCCAATTCATCAGGCAGATCTTTGGACGTTTCACCACGCCGCCGTCTGCCTCCCTTCCTTGCTGCTGTTTCTGAAGCCATGGATAACTTGGAAGGCTTCAAGATGTTCAAGGGCTTCAAGGGCTTCCTTCTGCAAGAACTGGCTTCAGGCGAGTTGATGTGATGCTGCAAGTACTCTGCAAATGAATGCAGACTATGAGAACCGAAGGATTCTCCCACGGACATGTACCTGTGACAGCATTAAGGTGCGAGGGAAGGGGAAGAGGTCATATGCATTCTTAGAAGATTTTGAAGATAAATCGGTTTAGAAGACATTGACCTCATTATGCGAAGACATTCACTTATAGATAAGAAGTTGGTTCCAGATTTGTACGAACCCATAGATCAGTACAAGTGAGGAATCTAACTACTTTATGAAGTACAAGTGAATATACTAGGCATGTTATGAGATGCAGCGAGAGATTTAACTGGTGTGAAGAGAAACTTCTTATGGCAGAAAGTGAGTGAACTGTAGGATCAAAAGAAGCTGTAAAAGAGGTTTTATTTACCACACTTGGAACTGCTAGACGAAGTGAGATTTGAGGCCGAGCAGTTCGATCCTCCGTGCCCTAACTTGGCGACGGAAGACACCTATGGCGACGGCGGAGAGAGCGATGTCCGCTGTCGGCGTGAAAACAGCGTCGGAGAGGTTGCGGCAGTGAAGCGCTTCGTCGCCGGCGTCGTCGAGTGCTAGCGGTGGCGCTAGGGTTCGTGCGAGGGTGGAAGAAGGAGATAATGACCGCAGTGAATCGTACATTTATAGGGATAGAGGCGGCAATGCGCTATTACGCAGGTACCCCTGGCGGTTCGCATTTGAGGCACGCGTGGCCAGTTAGTTTATCGGGATTTGTTCCACGTCCCACGCACGCCTAAATTATCGGGCGGTCGTTTCTGCTTCTCCGGATCTTATGTGGAGGAATGAGCATTAAAACTGACTTTTATGGTTGTCTCAATGTCTTCGGCTGACAAGGACACAGTGAAGACATTCGACAGTTTCAACAGAATGCATATGACTTGGAGAGATAGAGTTTGAGATAGAAAGCATAGAGAGGTTAGGGTCCGATCACATTCACTTAGTTCAAAAGATTCAACCAAGAAGACATAGCTATAAGTGAATGCTGTAGAGGACAGAACATCAGTACATATATATCCATATAATCAACGCAGTGAAGATAATCATGAAGACATATTGACAATGAAACCAAACCAATTGTGAAGACATTGAGAGGTAACGCCATGAGAGAAACACTTCAAAATGGAACGTTTGGTGGTGGCGTTACCCACCGTATAGGAAGTATTAGACCCAGATACGGCGCACAATTATCGTGGCGCTCCGAAGTCAAATTCCACATTAATGTATTCACACTTAGAATGTATGTCTTCATTGTTTGAAGATATACGCTACTTCGTGTGTTGCACATCTAAGTCATCAATATGCTTAAGTGTTAGGATGTGTGCCTGATCACAGGACATTTGAGGATTCCAAGATGTTTAGCTCACACCGTAACTTGCAAAATCTCTTCTCATCCAAGGGCTTTGTGAAGATATCTGCCAATTGCTCTTCAGTGTTGACGTGTATGATATCAATGTCTTCCTTCACAACATGATCTCTGAGAAAGTGATGACGAATTTCAATGTGCTTTGTCTTCGAGTGCTGAACTGGGTTGTTGGCAATCTTGATGGCGCTTTCGTTGTCGCAGTAAAGTGGCACTTGCTTCAGATGAATGCCATAATCCTTGAGTGTTTGCTTCATCCGCAGAAGCTGAGCGCAGCAAGATCCAGCAGCAATGTATTCAGATTCAGCTGTGGAGAGTGATACACAGTTCTGCTTCTTTGAAGACCAACATACAAGTGATCGTCCCAGAAAGTGACATGTGCCTGATGTAGACTTGCGATCAACTTTGTCACCAGCATAATCAGCATCCGAAAATCCAACCAGATCAAACTCTGAGCCCTTTGGATACCATAATCCTAGAGTTGGGGTGTGAGCCAAATATCGAAGAATTCGCTTCACAGCTAAGTGATGTGACTCCTTTGGTGCCGCTTGAAATCGAGCACACATGCAAACACTAAGCATAATATCTGGCCTAGATGCACATAAATAAAGCAAAGACCCAATCATGGAGCGGTATACCTTTTGATCGAACTCTTTACCATTGTCGTCGGGACCCAGATGATGCTTGGCTAGCATTGGTGTTGTGAAGCCTTTGCAGTCTTGCATACCGAACTTCTTCAGGCACTCTTTAAGATATTTCTCTTGTGATATGAAGATGTCGTTGCGTTGTTGCCGTATTTGAAGACCGAGAAAGAACTTCAGCTCCCCCATCATGGACATCTGATATTGCTCTTGCATCATGTATCCAAACTCTTCACTATACTTCTGATTGGTGCAGCCGAAGATAATGTCATCCACATATATTTGGCACACAAACAGTTCACCATCATATGTCTTCGTGAAAAGAGTGGGATCCAGGGAACCAAGTATGAAGCCTTTGCTTTTTAGAAAGTACTTGAGTGTATCATACCAGGCCCTAGGGGCTTGTTTGAGGCCATACAGTGCCTTGTTGAGCTTGTATACCATATCAGGATGTTTTGGATTTTCAAAGCCAGGTGGTTGTGCAACATACACTTCTTCTTCAATCTTGCCATTGAGAAAGGCACTTTTCACATCCATCTGATAGAGAAGTATGTTATGATGATTTGCATAGGCCAGTAGTATGCATATGGCTTCAAGCCTGGCCACAGGAGCAAATGTTTCATCGAAGTCAATGCCCTCCACTTGAGTATATCCTTGAGCAACTAGACGAGCTTTGTTTCTGACAACTTGACCATGCTCATCTTGCTTGTTGCGGTATATCCATTTGGTGCCTATTATGTTGTGCTTCCGTGGATCAGGGCGCTTAACCAGTTCCCATACATTATTCAGCTCAAACTGTTGAAGCTCTTCTTGCATAGCTTGAATCCATTCAGGTTCCATGAAGGCTTCTTCAATTTTCTTGGGTTCTGATATTGAGACGAATGCGAAATGCCCACAAAAGTTTGTTAGCTGAGTTGCCCTTGAACGAGTGAGTGGACCAGGTGCATTGATGCTGTCCAGTATTTTGTCAATTTGTACTTCATTTGCAACACGAGGGTGTGTGGTGCGAAGACTTTGCTCTTGCTGATCTATGTGGTCATTTGAAGGTATATCTTCAGTCTGAGCATTGTCTTCATGTGGATCAGGGGCTGAGATGATAAGTTCTTCTTCAGGTTGAGCTTCAGAAGGTACAATTTCTCCAGTTCCCATAAGCTTGATTGATTCATTTGCTGGAACTTCATCTAGCACATTTGGCAATTGCTCTCTTTGTGATCCATTGGTTTCATCAAATCGCACATCCACTGTTTCAACCACTTTGTAGTGGAAGAGATTGAAGACTCTGTAGGAGTGTGAATCCTTTCCATATCCAAGCATGAAGCCTTCATGTGCTTTTGGTCCAAACTTTGAGGTGTGGTGTGGGTCCTTGATCCAGCATTTTGCGCCAAATACTCTGAAATAACTGACATTTGGCTTCTTGCCAGTTAGGAGTTCATAGGATGTCTTGTTCAGAAGCTTGTGAAGATAAACACGATTGATTATATGGCATGCAGTATCAATGGCTTCAGTCCAGAATTTTCTTGGAGTCTTGTATTCATCTAGCATTGTTCTGGCCATCTCAATGAGCGTTCTGTTCTTGCGTTCGACGACGCCATTCTGCTGTGGCGTGTATGGAGCTGAGAATTCATGTGTGATGCCCAAGGTGTCCAGATATGTATCAAGGCCAGTATTCTTGAATTCGGTGCCATTGTCACTTCTGATGTGCTTTATCTTGGCGCCAAAATTGTTCATAACTCGATTTGCGAAGCGTCTGAAGACATCCTGCACTTCAGTCTTGTAAAGGATTATGTGCACCCAAGTATATCTAGAATAATCATCAACAATTACGAAGCCATAGAGGCATGCAGAAGTAGTAAAAGTTGAGTAGTGAGTGGGACCGAAAAGATCCATGTGAAGCAGTTCGAAGGGTTGTGTAGTAGTCATGATTGTCTTCAAAGGATGTTTTGCCCTTGTCATCTTCCCTGCTTCACAAGCACCGCATAAGTGATCTTTCTTAAACTTGACACCCTCGATGCCTATGACGTGCTTTTTCTTCGCAAGGGTGTGGAGGTTCCTCATGCCAGCATGCCCAAGCCTTCGATGCCAAAGCCAACATTCTGAAGCTTTTGCAAGAAGACATACTGCAAGTTGTGGTCCTGCTGAGAAATCTACCACATACAAATCACCTTTCCTATACCCTTCAAACACTAGAGATTTGTCAGATTCCATTAGCACCAGGCAGCGATATTTGCCAAACATTACAATCATATTCAAATCGCAAAGCATTGAGACAGACATTAAGTTGAAGCCAAGGGATTCAACAAGCATGACTTTATCCATGTGTTGATCCTTTGAGATTGCAACTCTACCTAGACCCAATACCTTACTTTTACCAGTGTCAGCGAATGTAATGTGGCTCTTGTTGGATGGACGAAAAGTTGAGTCCATAAGAAGGCTTCTTCTGCCAGTCATGTGATTTGTACACCCACTGTCAATAATCCATTCTGAAGACTTTGAAGTCACTGGTATCGTACCCTTGGCACCGCGTGCCATGAAGCAGTAGGTAGGAGTGGAGTCGTTCTTGTCATTTGCGTCGGTGTCGGTGATGCAGTCATTTTCTTCAGTATTGAAGATGGACTTGGCGACGTATGCTGTAGCCAGACTCGCAATGCCAGAATCAAACTCCTCCTCAGACTCCACCTCTGCCTCCTCAGATGCGGACTCCTCCTCTGAATCCATCTCCTTTCCAACAAACGCACGTGCCTTGCCAGATGAGCTCTTCTTGTGTGATGAAGACCTTGATGAAGTTTTGGAAGAAGACTTTGAGTATTTCTTCTTCTTCTTGTTGTCAGAGTCATATTCCTTGCTCTTCTTCTTCCTTCTGTTCTCATTGTCCCACTGTGGACACTCAGAGATGAAGTGCCCAGTTTTCTTGCACTTGTGACATGTTTTCTTCTTGTAGTCATGAGCAGAAGCTTCATCATTCCTTGAGCTTGATCGTGAAGATTTTCTGAAGCCTTTCTTCTTGGTGAATTTTTGAAACTTCTTCACTAGCATTGCAAGTTCTCTTCCAATGTCTTCAGGATCATCAGAACTACAGTCAGATTCTTCTTCAGATGAGGAGACAGCTTTTGCCTTCAAGGCACGAGTTCGCCCATAGTTTGGGCCGTAGATATCTCTTTTCTCAGAAAGCTGAAACTCATGTGTGTTGAGCCTCTCAAGTATGTCAGACGTATCGAGTGTCTTGAAATCAGGACATTCTTGAATCATCAGGGCCAGAATGTCAAACGAACTATCAAGTGATCTCAGCAGCGTCTTGATGATTTCATGTTTAGTGATCTCAGTAGTGCCGAGGGCTTGAAGCTCATTTGTGATGTCAGTGAGCCGATCAAAGGTGTGCTGGACATTCTCATTGTCATTTCGTTTGAAGCGGTTGAAGAGATTGAGAAGGACACTGATTCTTTGATCTCTCTGGGTTGATATGCCTTCATTAACTTTGGAGAGCCAATCCCAGACCAGTTTGGATGTCTTCAAGGCACTCACACGACCATACTGTCCTTTGGTCAGATGACCACAGATGATATTCTTGGCAGTAGAGTCCAATTGAACGAACTTCTTGACATCAGCAGCAGTGACACCTTCTCCAGCCTTGGGAACACCGTTTTCGACGACATACCATAGGTCGACGTCAATGGCTTCAAGATGCATGCGCATCTTATTCTTCCAGTAGGGATATTCAGTTCCATCGAAGACGAGACAAGCAGCGGAGACTTTGATTATCCCTGCAGTCGACATAGCTAAAACTCCAGGTGGTTAAACCGAATCACACAGAACAAGGGAGCACCAAGCTCTGATACCAATTGAAAGTGCGTTATATCGACTAGAGGGGGGGTGAATAGGCGATTTTTATGAAAGTCTTCAAAACGTGAGAGTTATGAAGACAAACAGTGAAGATTATGCCTATTACTATGCAGCGGAAGTTAGATTACACTAGGGCAGTCATGGTCATGTATTCAATAGAGTGAAAGCGCAATGACAAACAGCTTCAGCGTAATAAGGATCAGGTAGGAAGAAGTTATGAAGCCGAACAGATCATACATTCATGTTGTGAAGACAAAAGATAAAGCAAGCATGCAATGGCTTCACAATGTATAACTGTAAATGAAGGGAAGTGAAGATGAAACCAGTGACACGTTGAAGACAATGATTTGTTGGACCGGTTCCAGTTGCTGTGACAACTGTACGTCTGGTTGGAGCGGCTAGGTATTTAAACCGAAGGACACACAGCCCCGGACACCCAGTCAAGGACACTTAGTCCAAGACACCCAGTCCTCACCGTTTTCTCCTTGAGCTAAGGTCACACAGACCTCGCCCAATCACTCTGGTAAGTCTTCAAGGTAGACTCCCAAACCTTCACAGACTTCGTTCACTGGCAATCCACAATTTCTCTTGGATGCTCAGAACACGACGCCTAACCGTCTGGAGGATGCACAGTCCTCAAGTGTAATAAGTCTTCAAATCACACAGACACGAAGACTTAAGTGATGCCCAATTTACTCTGGCTCTGGGTGGTTAGGGCTTTTCTCCTCACTGGGAATTTTTCTTTCAAAGGCTTCGAGGTGGGTTGCTCTCAAACGACAAAAGCCGTGCGCTGAA